>NC_056732.1:351569986-351727486 GCF_019279795.1 Protopterus annectens | reverse complement strand
CAAACACTTGTTCTATAACTAAAGAGACTAAACACTAATTAATCCAAACCACCCATCAGGTCAAGCAGGTCTCTGCCCCTATATCAAGCAGGGGAAATTTCAAACTTCTCTCTTGAGCACTAGGCACCCACAAACACTTGTCCTGCAACTAAAGAGACTAAACACTAATTAATCCAAACCACCCATCAGGTCAAGCAGGTCTCTGCCCTCCATATCAAGCAGTAGAAATTTCAAACTTCTCTCTTGAGCACTGGGCACCCACAAACACTTGTCCTGCAACTAAAGAGACTAAACACTAATGTAGGTGCTTAACTTCCAAGTGTCTAGACAGTAAAATACCTTACCTGCATTTACTTAAACAAATGTTAGTGAGTGTATTAGTACATTCTGCTGTTGTTGTTGTTGTGTCTTTCGGCTTTTCCCGGTTAGGGATCGCCACAGTGGAACTCCGGTCTGCTAATGATTGGCAGTAGATTTTTACGTGCCGAGTTGCCGGCCCTGACGCACAACCTTCAAAGAAGGTACGCCCATTCACGCATGTCTCCACATAGAAGACACTCTAGCTGAGAATCAAACAGGACAACGTCTTACTGTGAGGCGTCAATGCAGCCGCAGCACCACCACCACCACAGTATCTCTTATAGGACGTTTGTATGCATCACTATTAGTGGTATAACGTAATGAGACAAACTCAATATTGTATACCGCAATGGAACTACTACCCTGTACATTACATAAATGCAGACTTAATTAAATTACACTCCTTTTGATTAGTACATTCTGCTGTATAGTTCCTTAATCAAACCACTGTACTGATGAATACATCACCAGGAAGAAACAGCTGCATAATTCTCTCTAGTTAGTGCCCCCCCCCCCCAAACTAAAGTCTATTTTCTTTTGGGAAACACTTAAATCTGTTAAATAGCATTTCATTACCTCTCCTGTTTCATCTGTAACCAACCCCAGCTTTAATTTTATATCCTTTTAAGAATTTCAGGGTAAAATTCAAAAACACTCCCCAAAAACTGGAGTCAGACTAGCAGTAACTACAAGTATAAAAGAACCCAGACATTTAAAGGTTAATTGACTCTGATTTCTACTTATCCTGACTAAAACTTATGATCTCAGCTTACACATTGTCTCCTTTGGAACGGCACATTCTCTGCGTCAGGTGTAGCCCTGCTCCGTTCGCCCTCTCTACGCTCAGACTCACTTTGCTCCACTCCCACCCACCACCCCCATATAATTTCCTTTATACTTCTTCACCATTTCCCTCCTATAATCAAACCCCTCCCCTTCCTGTTTCCTATCTACAGCTTCATCTATCGCACCACACTCCTTCAACTAACTACACATAATTAAGCTTACCTATACTTCCTTCTCTAACTTTAACCTTCTTCCTGGTCCATACCATCTTTTATTGTATCTTTTTTCTCCCAGTAATCACCATGTATATACCACTCCTCTCTACTGCAATACTGCTATCACTATGTCTCCTCCATACTCTAACATCCTCACCAGCAGTATTAACCCCTTATCGTTATACCTCTACCCATACACACAACTATAACTTCTCCTATACCCAACAACCAGTGCTCATATCTGCATACATACTCCCCATGAATGCACAACACCCCAAAGTAAAAATCCCCCATTCCATAATATCTACAAATAAATCAAAATACACTAAATACTACCTAATAACTATCAAACCTAACTACTATCCTATTTCACTACTCCCATCAGGTGATATCCACCCTAACCCAGTCCTATCTCTACCACTCCTCACAATACCTTAGCAACCACAAGTAATTTGACAAAAAAAAACAAATCTCCTTTTACTCTATAAACACTCGAAGCATACTTAATAAAGTTAGCCAACTTCATGATTGGATATGTGCTCAAAACCCAGACATTATATCCCTTACAGAAATATGGCTTAAACCACAAAACCTAGATAAGGACATAGGCCCTCCTGGATATAACATAATACGTCTCGATCACCCTAATAAAAAAGGAGGAGGGATTGCAATTGTATACTCCAACAACCCCACTTTTACATACCCAAAGCTGTTTATACCTTCCTTTTCTCCCACAGAATTACTGGTAGCAAACCTTAAGCTCAATGACTATAATACTATTACTGTCGTATCTATCTACATTCCACCAGGGGACAACATTCCCGTATTGGAAAGCATTCTCTCCTACCTCTCCCACAACATCCCTAATGAAATCATCCTCCTTAGGGATGTGAACATAACTTGGGAAGCACTCACCAGTCCTAACTCAACATACCATATAAATCTATATGGCTTTTCACAACTTATCTCCCAGCCTACTCCTACCAATAACACTCATTCTCCCACTACACTCATTGACTAGATTCATGTCTCAAATCCCTCTAAATACCGTAGTCCTGAAACACTGTCTGACTCCCTGAGTGACCACTCTCCAATAAAGGTACTTAGACATACCTCCCACTTATCTAAACCACATAGATACATAACCTGTCATAAATTATCCAAATTTAACCCAGAAACCTTTAATAATCTCTTACTCAGAATAAATTGACACTTCCTCACCCAGCTCCCACTTGATGGAGCAGTTCAAGCTTTTAACTCAACCTTCCTAAATATCTTAAACTCACTAGCCCCATTATGGAAAGTAAGGATAAAAGCTACTATATCCCCTTGGCTATCTAAGAATACTCACACTCTCACGACAGCCAGAGACCGTGCCTGGAAAACCTGGACCTAAACTAAACTACCAGCAGATCCGCAAAAGTATAAAGAATTGAGAAATAAGACAAAAATTTATTGATAAAGATAAAAATGATTTCTACTATAATCCTCCAGCTGCCAAAAAATCAGATCTAAAAATATTCTGGAATCCCATAAACCAAAATACTTCATCCTGGTAGTCCTACTTCACCTAATCCATCTCCTGACAAATCTCCCAAAAAGACTGCTAACTCCTTCAATGCCTATTTCATTCAGTCACCAGCCAAATGTTTCAATCCTAACCTAAAATACTCCAGTAACAATGTTCCAGATTGCTTGGAACCTCCACCCACAGTCAACTCTGCAAACTCTTTTTTCCTCAAAGCAGTCCATACTGCTTACATCAAAATCCTCCTTTCCAAACTAAAACCATGCTCTGTTTTGGTTGACAGTATCCCATCTTACTTTATTCAGATTGCTGCTCCCTCTATTGCTTTGCCAGTATTTATTTTAATCAATCATTCCATCTCTAAAGCTAAAGTACCTGCTATCTGGAAACAATTCTACACCATACCTGTTCACAAAGGTGGCAATTCCACAGAACTCTCAAACATCAGACCAATAGCTATCCTTTCCCCTCTGTCTAAAGTCTTAGAAAAATGTATACATACACAAGTAATGCAATATCTTATACAGGGCACACTCCTCACTACCACTCAGCATGGTTTATGACCCAAACAAAGTACCACTACAGCTCTACTTTCCTTTCTCAACACCATTTCTATAGCTGGAGATAATCATAAACTTATCTCATGTTTATTCCTTGACCTCTCAAAAGCCTTCAACACTGTCTCACATCCTCTGCTACTGAACAAACTCTCTGATCTCAACTTCTCTATTACAACAATAGCATGGTACTCTAGCTATCTCACTGACCAACAGCAATCAGTAAGATGGCACTCCTCACTATCATATCCCCTTCCAGTGAAAATAGGTGTCCTTGGACCACTACTTTTCAATATCTTCACCAACTCACTCTACTCCTCTTGTCCACAATCCTCATTAGTCCAGTATGCAGACGACTCCACAGTTATCACCATTGCTAACTCACCCTCTGAACTTCTAAAAGCTACCCAGTCTTTGTTCAACTCTGTTGAAACCTGGCTCACCAATAATCAGCTCATCCTTAATCCCAAAAAAAACAAACTCTTACTCTTTCTTCCCAAAACTGTTATTCATATGAAATCTACTTTTCAAATAAAATCACTAAATCACACTGTCATAGTTGCTGACTCTAGTACTAAACTCCTTGGTGTAACTATTGATGATCAGCTAAAATTTGACCTCCATATAAGTAACTATATCAGGAAAACCCATCAAAAACTAGGACTTCTCTACAGAAATAAAAAATTCCTAACCCCTAAATCTAGACCGACAAATCACACATGCTTATCTTTTGCCATGCCTAACAGACTGCTCCCAAATACTTACAAATTTTAACTCTACCTTACTTAGCAAACTTGAATCAGCCTATCACAAAATAGCCAGATTTACTGCACAACAAACAATCTCAACACTGTATCTCTCTCAAACATCTAAACTGGCTCGAACAACCACATCTTCTACTCCTCTCTCAGCTCCAAATTATGCACACCATTATTTATTCACCATCCTACTGTCCAGCACTAGGCACCATAATCTCCCACTATGTCCTATCCAGACTACTCAGGAGCTCCACCCAAGACCTTTTACAAATTTACAAGCCCAAATCCAAAATAGGAGCCGTTACATACAGCTACCATCCCTCTATTGCTTGGAACAAACTCCCACAAGAAGTTAGATCACTTTCACATCCTAAAGTATTCAAACTAGCCACTAAAGAGTACTTAAAAAGTCACTGGATTTGTACCTGTTCTCAGCCTCCTTGACTATAATGGCTAGAAGAATGACAAAGGTGATTTTAAAATTGATAGACAAGGGTCAGTGTGGTTTTGTGGAGGGGAGGCAAACATTTGACAACATTAACACAATACTGATGATCCAGAGGGAAGCTGAATGTAAGAAAATATCACTGTTGTTGGTGGGTCTTGATGCAAAGAAAGCATCTGACAGAGTAAGCTAGGATTTTATGAGCAGGGCAATGAAGCATTTGCATTCCCTTATAAAATTATAAGGTTGATTAGGAGGATATATGAAGGATCAGAGGTGAAAATTGAGGTAGGTGGGTTCCTCTCTGATAATCTCTGCTTGAGCAGAGGGACCAGGCAGGGGTGTCCTCTCTCCTCTTTGTTATTTGCATTATATTTAGAACCATTGGCAAAGAAAATAAGGGACTCACAAATTCAAGGATATAATTGGTATGGATTGTGAAGGTATGTTGGCTCTTATTGCTGATGATATTATTTTATACATGGTAAAGCCAGAAAGGGATATTTCAATGTTCTGGAACATTTTGAGGCAGTTTCAAATCATTTTGGGATACAAAATTAATGAAGCTGAAACAAAAGCTTGGTGAGAAGTCGGCATAATGGTTAAGCTGTTTACCTTACAGACACAAGGTGCAGGGGTTGAGTTTCACAGGGGTTAATTGGATAGGCTTAAAATGGTCCAAAAAGGCAGTAAGCCTACTACTAGTCTATGAACCTATAAAAGCAATAGCTTTAACTTGTGTACCCACACACAAATTGGTTCAGCAATATCCATATTTATGGAGACATTATAAAATGAAGTACTTAGCACTATGGATTAAAAAGAATTCTGGTGTGGCACCTAAGGATATGTGGAAAGAGACTAAACAAAAGATTATACAAAAACTGAGAAATTGGAAGCTCTGTTATATGGATATAGATAGCAACATACAAGCAGTTAAAATGATTTTAGTTCCTTTAGTTTTATACGCAGGTCAGGCATATTTTTATCAACCAGAGAAGAAGTTGTGGATAGCAACTAATAAAGAGCTGAAGGATTTTATCTGGGAGGGAAGGATTGCAAGAGTCAAGTGGGATAAGCTGATTCTTCCAACTGAATGAGGCAGTTCGGGATTACCTGATTTAAAGGGGTATTTCAGAGCTACACAGTTAAGACTCCTATACATAGCACAAGCAGAAACCTATAATTCAGAGTGGAAAGGGATGATGATGAAATGGGAGAAAGCTCAAGAAACAAGGAGAGACTGGGAGTTTGGATGCAGAAACTTAAGGGAAATAACAATAACCATGCAGAATATTGTATTCATAAAGTAGCAGAAAGTGTTCTAAGAACTACGCCATCATGTGAATGGAGAAAGGAGATTCTGCTGATAGGGATGACTGTAATTAGGGATTCAGACAATAGGCAAGAAGGGCCTGGAATTTATTGGAGAAAACTGGTAAAAGAGCCAAAGTATTGGGAGCAAAAAATCAGAGAGGGAAAGGTAAAAGAATGGGAAGAGGCCAATAATTTATTGGACTGCAGGACAGAGACTGCTTTCCCTATCAAAGAATAAGCAAAGAGAAAGAATAGGGGGATCATAAGTGAAAGACCAGCACTGGTAAAGTTTTTTAGTAGAATCTAGAACAGAAGCTGCTGTGAAAAAAGAAATGATTAGTAGAGCATACAGAATATTGCATGATAACTATAAGAATCAATCAGAGGAGGTTAGAAAGGATTAGGAAGAGAAATTGGATAAGCAATTCACAAAGAAACAATGGAGCATATATGTATGTCTCCCAAATATGCAACAAAGATTTAGGATTTCTGTTTGGAAATTTTTACTTAGGTATTTTTATATCCCCAAGTAGACACCTAAGCGTTTTTCCTCAGGTAAACTACAAACGTTGGAGGTGTGATGGGGAAGAAAGAGATAACTTGGAACATATTTTCTGTGAGTGTTATGAGTTGGTAGACTGTAAAGATTCCATGCAGACTGCTCTGTCAGAGCTAAAAGGTGAGTTTTTTAGTGTAACTAAGGAAATTTTTTTTTTGAGCTATGATACAGAATTGGAATTGCCTAGACATAGTAAGGCCTTGCAGAGTCTACTTACTGTGGCTGCCAAAAAAATCAGGTACTAAAAAATGGAAATCAAAGTCTAAACCAACTTTACTAGAAGTAGTGAATATAGTGACAGAGATAAAACAACTGAAACTGGAATCTTTAGAAAAGGGTGGTACCAAATTACATAGGAAAAAATGGGAATTGTGGGAACAATACATGCAGAGGAGGAATGAGGTTTAAAAGAAGACAGGATTTGAGTGAGCTATGTAATGTTTGGCTGACAATGACTGGATAGATTATAAGTGATGTATATAATGTTTGCAACTGCAATTATGTTAATATGGTTTGTGATGTATAATGTTTGCAACTAAAATTATGTCAGTATGGTTTGTTTTCTTTTATATAAATGTATGATTGCCTATATCATATGTGATAATTTAATAAAGATATTTCTTGTTTAAAAACAATTGGGGATGCTATGCAGAACCCATCACATTGGGTCTCATGGTGGATCCAAACACCAAGATGTTCTGTGAAATGCCCAAATTAACATTCATTCTTCATCTTTCCTCTTTCTGTAAAACTGGAGGTTTTGGATACTCCAAGGTAGATATTCTGTTTATGTTTTGTTTTCTGCAACAGTTCAGCAGTGGTTTGTTTACTGGCTGATACTAACCAAGAAAGAAAATGAGACAGAAGTTTACTCAAGACATCTACTCATTAACAACTGTATTGTAGAAAGACTCATTGCACTGATTGCAGTTATGTATTTTTGTATGTGAGAACTAACAGATAAAGAGAAGACTCAGAACTGCCACACTTTCTGATTAGATTTTTAACTATCTAGATGATTTGTTCTATTTGCTCATTGCTTAAATAGGATTCAGGGTAGTGTCCGTGAACTCCCAATGATTCACAAAGTTGTGAAATTCCTAGCTTAAAAATTGAGGACCTTTGCTGGACACCACCTCATCAGTAGTTCCATGTCTAGCAACATAAATTTCATCACTGCAGCAAACCTTTGACTTGTGGCTTACTGCAAAAGCAAAGCTTATGGAACATTTGAGCATGTTACGCTTAAAATGCATCTGTGTACTGAAACAAGACTATTTCAGCATAAACTTGGATTATTTTAGGATGTCATCCCACTTTTTGATTTTAATTTTGGAACAAGTTTCAGACATTACTTTCTGGACAATTTGCCTTATCCATTCAGACATTTTGGGCCAGTGAAGAACATTGTAAGTCCTTTATTTAGACTTTCTCATGTATATGTGTGACTCATGGATTTTACAAAATATGGATTATTACACCTGTGTAGGACTAATGCCTCTGTCAGCTTTGAATAATAAGCCTTGAATACAAGAAAGCTAATGTTCATATAGAAAATAAACATGAATGATAATATGCAATGACTTGACATTTTCTGTCCATCCTGCCGTGATTACATCACATAGTAAATGTAGTTCAAAGTTCCCTTTTACATGCTGTAAGCTCTTCTAGCTTCTCAGTAGACAGAAGTAATTGAGACACAAGCCACAGGACTTTCATATCTTTCTGAAATAAATCTCCCTTTACACTCATATGGATATGGCTTAGAGTATTAGATGTTGTTGTTGTTTGTCTTTCGGCTTTTCCCGGTAAGGGGTCGCCACAGCGGAACTCCGGTTCGCTAATGATTGGCAGTAGATTTTTACGAGATGCCGAGGTGCCAGCTTGATGCTCAACCTTTAATGAAGACACACCCATTTACACACGCATGTCTTTCGAATGCTACCCAACCGCGGGGAGGACATGCAGACTCCACACAGAAGGCACTCCCAAGCCCAGCCGAGAATCGAATGGGAGAACACCGTACCACCGCGGCATGGCTTAGGGTATCCGATATCTGCATTAATTTACCTGGTTTATACAGAACTTGCAGATCATATTACTGCAAAGACAGTAACATCCTCTGATGTTTTGCATATGTCTTATGTGTTTTTTATAAAATATAAAGTGGTTTCTGCCTGATTCTACGATGACTCTTTTACTGTAGATATATGATCATGGAATGTTTGGCAGACAAAAACTATGGTTTACATCTTTTCTGATTGAGCATATTATTCTGAACATAAATCAGAGCTCTTGACCAGTAAGCTATTAGACTACCTTTCTCCTATAATATGCTACACAAAGACCTTGCTGGATATCATCTACCTGCAGAGTAGTAGTTTTTGCATGTCACATAATGTAAGTGTAGGTGCTGTAATGACCAGATATTTAAGCATTTCAATTTTTTTCACTTGCTTCAGTGACTAAAACCAAGCTATGTCCTGAGTAGTTAGTGCTTTTATATTTGACAACTTGAGGATAAAATTGGAAAGATGTTATCTTATACCAAGCAAATGCATAAGAAACAGTGTATCATGGGGCATTTTCATATTCACAAAATTATTTTTTGTTCAGTTTCAAGCTTAACTGCTTTCATTTGCCTAGGAGATGTAGAAAATGCATGTCATGCTTCTGCTGGGTACTGTCCCAGAATAAAAGATCAATTATAATTCAGTCATTTACCCATAACTCTCTGGAACACTTCTGGAGATGAAAGTAAAATAAAAAACGAATGGCACACGTCAGGCACAAACTCCAGTTTAATATAAGTTAAGCACTTTTGTCAGAATTGTTTCTAACTTCATCAGAACACTGTGTATCCAGAACCATTTCCTTAAATACACGCAGGCAGTCACATGACCCAAAACACACACCCACCTCTTTTTTCTAAAATTTAAAGCCTAACTACTGAAATACAAATAAATCTTTTCGTCCCTCTGCTTACTAGATAAATCCAAATAAAAATAAGGCAATCTATACAACTTATTAAAAATCTGTTGAACATGTATACATTAATAAAACATTTTAAAAATGTCAATATTCAAGAAAGGGTAAACTGAACCTTGAGTCTAAGAACACTGCTAATAGAAATTGAATCATTCAGACCAGGGGGTTCCATAGCATTACTTCTGAGCTGCCATATCAGCTCCTTATGTTCAGGAAGCAATTCATGGGGCTACCCCTTTTATTCAAAGAACACTTTTTCAATACATGTATATTTAAAACAATGTGTTGGATTCCTCATCACATGCTTGGCCAGACTGTTTCTCTCATCATTTTTTTGTATGTCGTATTGATGTTGGTAAATCCTTTTCTTAAACTTATTCTTCGTCTTACCTATATAAAAAGATATACATTGTTGACATACCACTAAATATACTATATTGGTACTAAGACAGTTTAACCTTTGACAAATTTTGAAACTTCCCCACCTTGGAATAAATATTTCACTCCCTTCTTTAATAAACGTACAATGGTTACAGTGGCTGCATTTACTCATGCAACCCATCTGTAAATCCTTCTTGGGTTTTTCAAGCATAGATTTAAAACAAAGGTCCTTCTTATACACAGTAACAGGGCTGGTTCCTACCTTCTCTAAGTGTTCACTGTCACCTCTAAAAATATCCCAATTGTGATAAATGATGTTTTTAAACTTTCAAAATTTAAATTGTATTTTAAAATTAAAGCTTTCTGAAACGTAAGTCTCCTTTTTGTTACTCACAGTCAGTTGATTCCCATTTGTCCCAATAAAGGAGCAAAAATACCTTCTTGCCTTTTCCTAATAACTTCACAGAACATCCTTTCTAAAAACACAATCGGGTACCCTCTATTCATTGACATGTTCTTCAAGAACAAAGCTTGTTCATTAAATACAGTGTTATTACTCGCCATATGGGTGAGTCTCACCAACTGGCCTTTAACTAGTGACTTTTTCTGATACATTGGATGGTGGCTATCAAAATGAAGTAGTGAACTGGAGTAGGTGGGTTTTCTGTAAATACTAGATTCTTCTGGAGATGAAGATATTCCATATTACCACTGAATCAGAATACAAGGGTTGCATGACCCACCTCTCCTAGTAGCCATTATCTCCTTTAAGGATAAAATACTTAGTAATTAATACTTCACATACACTTCTATGTGTGACATATATCAGTATCCTCCCCAATCTTTATTAGCAATTGGATATCTCTAGGGGTGCATGGGTGTATAGTTAGTTTTAGCTTTTTGATATTGTTCTGCTTGAATGGCCATTTAGTAATAAAGTCAACATTCATCACATGTAAATTGTGAAATTGTGGACCATTATCTGATATCATTTCTTTGTGTTATGCCACGAGAAAAAAAAATTGAGTTCATAAGTTCATTTAAGACCATAGAACTTGTCATAATTTTTAACTGTAGAATTTCCAGACATTAAAAGTAGAAACCTACTCAAAATAAGTAATGGATTTGCCCTAGCAGGTCCAAACATTTCAAATGGTTACATTTTTTGTGTGTGTGTGTGTGTGTTTCTGTATGTGTGTGCTGTAAGGAGTGCTAATATGTTGGTTAATTCTGTATGATGATAAACATATTAACACGAAAGGGGGATCATTGCATTGCTAGGCACAACACCATTAGATTGTAAATTGCTGGAGTCCTACAGGTGACCTCACTGGAAATGGCCAGTACACAAAAGATGTATTTTTCTTGAATCATGTAAGATCAGGGAAGGTGTCATTTACTTTTTTATTCTGTTCTCTAACTATGATGGCTACACAAGTCTATATCACTTTATCGAATTGCTATTCAGTGAATAGCAAATCATTAAACATCTGTTTATAGAAGAGCATTTCAGAGAATGATTAAATCTTTCCCAAGGTAAGGAAGACCTTGGTCAACACCGCAACTTTGCCCTTCTCCCCACTATAGTGCAATCTCGGAGTTGGTATATATAGTTAGGGGGTTTGCCCCCCCTCCTTGGGTGGATTTGATTTTGTACAGTTTCTGTTCCAGTGTGCCTTTGGTGAAGTGCTTCCTTACCTTGGGAAAGATTTCATCATTTGCCGAAGTGCCGTTTGATAAACAGAGATTCAATTAATTGCTATTCGCTGAATAGCAATTCGATAATGTGATATAGACCCGGCTACACAGTAGGGTAAGACTGCATAGAATGTCCTACCTCACATCATACCATGTTTTATGAGTTATAAAGGGCTGCTTGCCAGTCCTGGTCCACGGGATGCAATTTTTATGAAAAGAGCCTGATGCTTTTGTACTGGGTTCTTACGTTTGTCCATGGTAGGCCTGGTATTTCGTGCAGAACCTCTTCTTCTTTGACATTCTGATTGTGAAATATAGTAGAGTTTCACTTTTGAACCACGTTTTCAATATACATTGAAAGTCTAAGACAACAGGGAATATCACATGCCCTTTCTTTTTATTTAACCATGCCTAGATGTGACTGATGTATTTTATGAAGCAGTGGATCTCACTCATGAATCAGAATAGTGCCTGTTTCCTTTGAATAACAGTCCTTCCTTGTAAACATAGTAGTTAATCTCTGTTCGGACAATACAGTTTTATAGTTACAAATTGAAAACATTTGCACTGGCCAGCCATTCATAATAACTTCTTTCTTTGTTGAATCTCTACATCTTTCTGAATGATTTTTTTAAGTTCAATTAACTTCCCAGCAGAACACAGTAAACGTAAAACAACCAACAGAACTTTCATATCATGTTCTAACAGGTCCTCTTCATTCACTTTTACACAACCAATAATGAGTGTATCATCTATTCTTATCATGATACGATTATACTGAAATTTGAGTTGATTGTTTTTTCAGATTTAATAGCATGTTTTGTTGTCAAGTTGGAGAGTTATACAAAGATGTTTTGAAAATACTTTGCAGTAGTTTGTGATCTGATTCTATAGTAATAGTTTTATCAATGATGTAGTCATGACAATGTTTACAGCCTTAAACAAGTGCCAACATTTCTTTCTCAATTTGTGCATATTTCATTATTGCCCTGGACAACATTTTTGACCCACATGCATATGGTCATTCCTCTTGTAGTAGTACTCCACCCAAACCTAGCTGATAGGCATAGCAAAGAGTTAATTGTTGATAGAGCTCATAAAACTATATAGCTGGAATGTTCATAACAAGGATTTCAATATTTCAAAGCTCATATCTTCACCAAAGGACAAAACCAAATGACACCATGCTGTAGTAGTTTCCTAGGTGGTATTGAAATAAGCTGGGAATGGACTTTGAAAGATTTTAAGGTGCCAGACTTGTATGTAACATACTAATGAGCTTGTAGATGCGCAGTCATTAGTGTGTGAATACCATGCTGTCTTTATGGAAGAGTGAGATTGTGGTGTCCTTGGTTCTCACCTTTTTCATTTCCTGAGATGGTATAACCTCAGAGTTGGCATATGGAGGTGGGGGTACAGCCCTCCACACTGGGGGTGCAGGGAGCTTGCTGTGATGCAAAATGCCATTTTTTCTGTTTTTACATATTGAGTGGTTTTAGTTTCATTGTTTTATGATTGCAGTTTTGATTCTCAGTCACAAATCTATCAGTTTTTAGTCATGGAGCCAATATACTGAACCATTACTAGTAATAATCTTAGAAAACATTTATCTTATAATTTGAACATGTTGACTAGAGCAGTGACCTTCTCAAGAGTTGGTTTAATATATTTAGAAATCAGAATATGACCTATGTACCTGGAATGAGATGCACAAATTTGACATTTGGATTTGTTGAATTTCAGTCTTTTTTGCTTCAGTGAATCACATAATTTAACCAGTCTTACATCACATTCCTGTTTAATAAAACTTCATACAAGAAAATAAAACCTCATACAAGAAAATAAATCTGTGATGTTCACAACACTATCAAGAGCATCAGTTATTTCAGTTACGGCTCTCTGGAATATCTATTGTACTGAAGATGTACTGAAGGGTAACCTCAGAAATCTGTAGCGGCCTAAAGCAGTGTTGAAAGCATACAGCTCTAAGCAAGTCTTATCAATCTTAATTTGCCAGAAGATTGATTTATATTTAAAAAAAATGAAAAAAGATGTTTATCGTAAGCATGCCTGAAACAACTACTTCAATAGTCTACAGTGAATAGGGACTACTCCTTCAGTACTCTACATTAAATGGTGTTCCATTTTAAACCATCTGATCAAATTTTGCAAAACAGTGCATAGCTTTATTTCGTTTGACTTTGTTACTGTTTTCACGCTATCCATCCATTCAGTCAGTTCAGCTTACTTAACTCCATCAAGATATGTTACCTTTTTAGGATTTTGTTTATATTTTCCCTAAGCCCTACTGGTACTTTACTTGAAGCATGCATCATAGGGATTGCCACTGGAGAAATATTAATATGATATTCATTCTGTATACAACCAGACCATCAACCAAATCAGCAAACATCTCTATATACTTAAGACAAATTTTTTAGGTTTATTACAAAATCAGCATTAAACTGTTTCTTTGTTAGAGTGAATAATGGACTTAATATTGAAATCAGTTTTCATGAAGTTTGTAATAGTTTTCTGATGAGGAATCACATTCTAGGGAAGAATATTTTTCATGTGATCCATAAATTCTTTGTGCTTCTGATTTTAGTTTGGAAAAACATGCATGAAATATTAAAATGATTTTTATCATTGTTTAATAATAAATTAATGAATTTTCTTATTCTACAATATCAAATAAATATGTGATCATTTTTTTCTTAAAATGTCAGGCTGGAATTAATTATAACTTAATGAAAAGGGAATTACAGGTGTCACATGGCTTGACAAGAATATGGTATAAAACCTTTGAACAATAATATAATAGTAATTCTAAGTGCTGAGCAATATATAACCATATGTATTGTACATTAAAGAGATGACAGTGCATATAGAGCAACAAACAGGAATACACCATCCTTGGGATTCAGAAACATTTGCTGCATTGCAGTGGGCAGTTGTGCATAAACAGCAGCCACTTTCAAGATGTGCACAATTCAGAGAAGCACTGAGCACAATCAAAGGAGATCAAGCAGCGTCACTGCCCAAAGTAAATGATCATGGAGGTATATAATGAGATGGTAATGAGCAACAGTATTAAAATGAGTCTCCTGGATGTAAATGCGGCAAAACAAAATGCTGGAGTAATTCAAAAATTTATAGAGTTCTACATGGTGCATGATCATTATGCCTCCTATGAAATCTTGGTAAACATGTAGGGGAATAACAGAAATATGTTAGGGTTTGATGTAGTTTTATTGAATGTGTATATACAACAGACAGTTATTCCTGCTGTTACTCATGGTAATATGCATCATCACCCTCACCCTCATGCATTCTGACAGGGCTTTACATTTCATGGACTTCAGGACACCAAAATTGTATATTGGTACCTTGTGGAGAGGGACACCATACAGGGCCTGGTAGATGTCTTGGCCATATCTACAGGCTTGTAAGAATTGTAGATTACTGATCCCAGTGGAGACTATGATATATGTGGCTTCATGTATACTGCGTAAAGGGACCTTTCGGTGACCAACAGAGGACAGCATGGGGTTATCCTGGGCATCTACCTTAGATTACTCCATCAGTTCCTTAATACCATGTTACAGCATGTGAGGGAGCATATGTGGTTCCAATGTACCACAGAAGAGAGAGTCAACACCATGCAGGATTTATGTGATATATTCCACTTCCCTGAGTTGCTGGGGGCCATTGACTGCACCCACAATGAAATAGATCCCACCTAGTGAACTGTGAAGAAGGTACATGAACCATAAAGGGTATCAGTCCATCAAATGTCACGTGGTCTGTAATGCACAAGTTTTCATCTACAATGTGTCTGTAGGCCACCCTGGAAGTTATCTTGACATACGGCATATGTGTGACATGTATTAATTGTTTGTGTGGGGGGTGAGTTTCACCAGGGGCATCTTATTGGAGATATTAGATACACCCTGGAGCTCTGGTTGAGGATACCTATCTGAAATACATAGATTGTGATAGACAATGGATATAGCTATGCCCTATCACAAACATGGGTCATAGCAAAGTGTGCCTGGGCTGCTGAAGATGCACTTTCACTTTCTGGATGTACTTGAAGGTACTCTAAAGTATGGCTCTGGCATCCCTGATAAGATGTTCTCAGTGTGTGCAATGTTACATAATATAACAATGAGGAAGCAGTTGCAAAAGGGAGACCAAATGCAGGACAGATGTCTATCAGTGCACCAGACAGTGGAATATAAGCCAGATGAGAGGTCAGTTTAAGACCCAGTAGCAAGGGATGAACATGTTATGTGGAGGCAGGCACAGTATTATGTGGCACTAGCAAAGAGGCAGTGTTTGCACAAAGCTTTAGTAAAGTATATATAGTACAGTGAGACTGATGCATGCAAACACAATATCAGACTGAGCTTACCCATGCACAAGCTGACCACACTCTGCCACAGATGTAGGCAAGCCAAGTTACAAAGTACAAAAAGGCAGCACAGAGATATCATATGCACAGACTGGGGATGGAGCTTGAACATGCAATGTCTTACACAGGGAAATGTATGACTGCTGCACAGACTGAAACTGCCTGAGTACACTGTATGTGCCCTGTATGTATGAGATGGGTTATGAGTGGATTTCTTCAAAATGCTTTGCCAGGAGCCATTGTCATTGACTATCTGTATGTGTGAGGCATTGGGATATGTAATATGTGTGTGTGCGTGTGCGTGTGCGTGTGTGTGTGTGTGTGTGTGTGTGTGTGTGTGTGGTGTGTGAGAGAGCATGTATATATGTTTATGTAGATATATATGCATTCTGGAACATAGCCTCAGCAGTAGGTGCTGCACTGTGGCTTGGTCATATGGATGTATTTAAGGCATGCATGAAAGATGTGTGAGCATCCTTTGTACTCCCCTACCCATTGAAGCTGCTTCTTCCAGGAGTGTCACAGGAAGTAATACGGTCTTGGCGAGCTGTAGGTGTGCTAAGTGACTATGAGTGATGTCTGTTACCACACAAGGCACTAGTGTGACTACTATGACCTTGGGAAGGCCCTCTCCTACCCATACACAAAACAACTGATGTCACTGTGGAAATGGTGGCACTGTTTAAACATTACCTTGGTCTTCCCCACCCATGATGGCTACCCTCAGTAGAGGCAAAGCTGGAGTGGCTCCTTGAACCATGCTTGGCATGCTGCATGGGAACAAGAGGTCATGCCATGTACTAATAGATCAATATGGTCAAAAATGTCACACATATGGGACAAGCACTACCACAGGTCATCATACAGATCTTGCAGCTCCTGTATCATCTTTGCAAATGCTGAGGTGCTGCTAGCCTGTAACTCCATGACAACCCTGAAGATATGTTGGGTTGCACCCACTAACACTGTTATTTCTGTGAGATAGCAGTACTCATGCCATCTTTGTGCACCAGTACATACACCTACATGGTCATCTCCAAGCCTTATGAAGCTTGTGGCAGATATTGATGGCTGGGCCACAGGGAGTGACACACTACCATGACTGCGTATGTCCACATCAGACTGTCCTTCACATGTTGTTTGTGTGTGTGTGTGTGTGTGTGTGTGTGTGTGTGTGTGTGTGTGTGTGTGTGTGTGTGTGCACGCTGGGTATATATCACTGCATCGAAAAGGACGTTAAGCGAACGGATTAAAAATTGAAAATGCTGTTCATCTAAGTCACTCTTGTAAGGGGGGGGTGCACCCTCTAATTATATATACCAACTCTGAGATCACAATACAGTGAGGAAAGGGCACACTTTCCTATTGTCACTGTACTGCAATCTCACAAAACACACTTTGATGAATGGCATTTTTGATATTAACACTGTTCGCTTAATGCCCTTTTCAATGCCGTGATATAGACCCGTGTGTGTGTGTGTGTGTGTAGCGTCCACAGGCACAGAGGCAGTGTCCGTAGCCTGGGTAGTGGATCTGGTTTGCACACTCCCAGTGACTAACATTGATACTGTACTCCGTGTCCATGCCAGCTGTTTACAGCCATCATTGTCAGAGTCTGACCTCTCTCCAACACCAAGTGGTGGAAGTTCTACAGCAGAGGAGCTGGATAGACCATCACTTGTGATGACACCAAAGCATACAACCCAGTTTAATTATACTCCAGCACCTCTACTTTGCACCCAAGGAAAATAGTGACAGTAATGTGTAACATAAGCATACTTGGTGCACGTGCCCTTGTGGCCCATATCCCTGATATATCTAATGCCAAGGAATCACACAGTGTCAGTGTCATGGTCAGTACTAGAGGTATCAAACCAAATCAGTCATGCCTTATCAGAGGGATTGTGCTACATACACCTGCGGCATCTCCAGTTGATACTCAAGGGAGACATTGCATCTCAACCCAAGAGCTAATACCCCACCATAGGAATGTGATTCTGATCTTCAATGCATAGATGCCAGTAACTCCTCCACCTCAGATAATATTGGTTCAACTAACAGCACACTTCCCATTGACCTACCTTCCCATGCAATGGATAGCATAATTTTCAGTTTATGGTATAATGTCAGTGGCCCTATGTCTGACCCACTTATAGTTGGAATTTGTCCACCAACAGCATCAATATCTGCTATAATATCCTGCCAAGTGTGAGCCCATCGAGGACAGTCAGCAGGTTCCTGACCAAGCAGCCATTGCTCATTGAAATGGAGGGTCTGCACCAAGACTTCATTCTCCTTGTAGGAGAACCTGCTCTTTCTTGTTTTACCTTTCCTAAGCATGTTGCTGGATGAAGAAAGAATACACAATTTGAGTATACCACTGTGGACTGCAACTAGCAGCAGGCTGTATACAGTGTACCACCCATTCTGTACAGTGTTTTTGGAATGCTAATATGTAGACATAACAATACACTGTACAGCCTTACACTACTATAGGACAGTCCTGTAGTAATCACTGCTCTACATTGTCTAAGATAGAATGGTGAGCCTCTTTGTGTATAGAGGGATTTATATCATGCAAATTTGGCCCTCTGAGTTTGACAGTAATGCAAATGAGGGCTCAGTTCATGAATGTCTCAGAATTGCTTATTCTACATATCTCGCCTAGAGGCAGAGTCACATGTACAAGTCTGCATGACAACATGCACATGCCTAATCACCTATGAGGCACTTGAGCAAATGTGTGGATCTTCATGTCAAAAGGAGATTTCTTGCACTTCCTTGTTTAAGCCTTCTAAGAATGGAGTCACTAAAGAGCACTGTGTCTGTATTAGTTGATGTGCATGCTGTAAAGTGTAACTCTGGCTGCCATATTTCACACCTGCCATTCTCTTTTGCACATATTCAACATGGCATGCCAAAACCGGCCACTGACCATACTACTTAGTTGCTGAGTGTTTTGCAGCAATTCTCACAAGGGGAAATGGTCATTGCTGTGAGATGCCACCATGATTCTCTGGTATGAGGTGTACTGCAGCTGCAGTTGCAGTCAGCCCTCTTCTGTTTACTATGAGACTGTGATGAGCCCTGAGGCTCATTAATAATAAATGTGGCCAGGCAAGTATGTATGGCAGTCATCTCATTAAATATACTGGTTGTGAAAATAACAGAGACTGTGGGAAGACTGTGTAGGAGCATAGTGTGGCCACAGGGGCATACAAGCAGAGGTAATGCTAATCTATCAAGCAATAGCCCCTATGGTGCTCAGTACGATAGGATATGTGGCAGCCTCACAGGGTCATGAGACCTGTGTGCTGATCTATCTTATGACTTGGTGATATACATGCACGCAGACAAGACAACTTGTGGAAGGTAGTAAGGGAAGTTAGATGAAGCTAGGAGGGTAGAGTAGATACTAAGACCACACAAATGAACATCTAAGATAGACAAGACTGAAAGGAATGTGGTGAAAATCTGTATATGGAATACAGTGGAAAAGGGGACATGAGATGCTCAGAGTAAAGACACTGGTGCTGCAGGGGATGGGGGTGAGTATGCCATCTGGGGATGCTTCTTGCTATGATACTGCTAGCAGTGATGTAGTAGTCATTGGTGGTGATGTAACGGGCTTGTCTGAATATCACTGCATATATATGTTAAGTAACTGAAAGTAAAAATGTACAACAAGATATAATGGGTGGGGGAGAGAAAAGTACAAATATAATGACCAAATGTAAGTACCTTACCACAGTCGGACCAGTTTACCTGTACTATAATGCAAATGTCAGGAAATAATCACTCTACTTTAACAGTGATGTGCTGACATGTAGCTCTTATGGGACTTGAACCTGCAACCTTCATCACATGTATTAGACATTCATTGCTCAATGTTTTATGGCAATTCTCACAAAGAGAGATGCTGCTTTCACTTCATTTGCAGGCAGAGCTAAGCAGCAGTGAGACAAAAAGGCTTCAGGGTAACATGTAGTAGTTTGGTGTCACATGCTTGTAGAACGGCATAATGAAAGATAAAAGTCACAAAGGCTTACAACCCTGATGAGACCTGAACTGACAACCTTCATCACTTGTACAAAGCACTTCATTTACAGGCAAAGATACAGTAGCAATGAGACAAAAATGCGTTAAGAAACCACACATGGCAGGTTGGTGTGACACACATGCAGAATGAATGAATAAAGAAGACAAAAGCCTACAACCATGAGGGGTTGTCTAATGCAAAACACTTCATTTACATGCAAAGCTACAGCAGAAATGAGACAAAAAGATGTCAGGGAAACATTGAGTAGTTGGGTGTCACACACTTGCAGAATGAAAGAATAAGAGATTCAGCAACAACTCCTCAGGACAACACCTTTGGTCTACACAATTACATAACTGACAGTGTAATACTTTTCATGGGGATGTCCTCATATCTTGACCGCAGGACCCTATTTTGTATGTGCCAACTGCGCTCATTGATGCTCAGCTCATGTGCACAGCTGGTGCCAGCCAAGCCCAATATATGAAGTGCATGATAGTGGTTGTACTTAGCTGGAGGCATGAAACATGTCAGCGTAGCCCCTTACTATATGATTAGCAGTGTCAGTGCTCAACACTTGTACAGGGCCACTGATGTTCCTCTTCCTGACCCACCTTGCAAAGTATGAGCAACAAAGATAACTGATTTTGGAAGCCATCCGTGAGTATGTATGGGGAGTGTTTATTTTTTTACCAGATTAAAGGGTAGAAATGGGAATACAGAAAAAAGATGAAAAGGTGAAACGAGTAGAGAGTAGAACATAAGGTGAGCAAGTAAGGCATGAACAGGATGGAGGTTAAAAAAGAGGGGGGGGGGTTTGAAGGACCGGTGCCCAATTGTCATTCATAAACAGAATATAAGTTAGGAAAGAAGAGACATAAGAGGAAGGTAACATGGTTATGTTAAGTAGGAGGGGAAGGTGGACAAGAAAGAAAGGGAGTGTGGTAACACAATGAGTGAGGGTGAACACAATGTTGAAGGAGACATCAAACATACAGAGGGAAGGTAGTTTTGAGGGCAGGAATGAACAACTCACAGTGGTGGGCATTGACACAAAAGTGAGGAAAACACTAGGAGCAGTGAAAGGATGGGGTATCCACAGCTTTGACCCAGTGGGAGAGTACTCACCACCTTGAGTACTATCTCAGCTGGGCCCTGTGACCCCTGTCTCAGATGGTGGAGACACTGCTGGATGGAGATGAGACAATTCAAGCATCCATCCTCCTGTAAATAATCTCTCCCACAGTGCCTTTCAGCTACCATTGGGTGACAAAGGTGTCCCCTCCATAGGCACCGCTACCAGTGGGTACAATAGTCCCAGCATCTGCTACTGGGCTACCCATAGTGGGTGGTGCATGTAGAGCCAGAGGTGTAGAGGTGATTGGGGCAGGCTGAACCCAGATGTGCTGGGTGCTTCTGGTGGTGCTATTGCTGCTGCTGCTGCTGCACCCATGAGGGGCAACAGGCCTTGCCTGAGGGATGGACTGCATGCAATAGTAAAATCAATGGACAGAAAAAATAATAAAATAAATTATGTAATGGAAGGGATAGTGACAGAGGGTGCAGAGAGAGAAATCCAAATACAATGGAAACGTACAGCTGATGTGTGCTTGTTATATGATTATGTTACACCTAATATATGTGAATGAACAAAAAACACACCTATCAAGTTAATGACACTGTTAGCATAGACAGGTGAGGGGGACTGGAACAGCCAGCCATCAACACCTGCATTCCAAAAGGCAAAGGATTAATGTGATGAGCTACCTGGATAAAACAATAAGGTCTGTAGTCCATGTCTGAGGCAAATATGCACTAGAAACTAAAGCTGCTACTCAGACACACCTGTTGCTTGCAGGTTATGAGGGAAGGAAACAAGTAGTGTGGCAGATGTTGTCAATGACATAGATGCCCACCCACTTAAAATGTTTCTTATACATATTTACTGTGTCTAATGCTGTAGGTAGTATAATGAGATAGGAACTTCAACTGAAACATTATGAGAACACAAAAAGAGGAGAGACTGAACTCGCAGGAATCTTCATGCTGTGGGAGTACATCCTTAAAATCATGACCCATCTGTCCAAATATATGGCAGGATGCATGCACAAACACACTAATAACACTCAACAGTCATAAAGCACTTGCTGGGTTGAAAGATTGTTAAAGGGGATGAGAGACACACTCATCAATACATACTCCAAGAACAGTTCAACTCACTCTTGCCGGGCTTCTGAAACCACTGTCATTAAATGAATTTGACTGTAATATACACTACACTACACTTATGTAATCTGCAAAACTATTTAACCCTGGGGAAAAAAAAAAAACACTAATGTCATCTTAGTCACTTGCAATTGTATGCATATTGTTTTGCGGAGGACATGTGCTTAGTAAAGTTATGTGCCTGACAGTTAAAGAGTGAACATATAGATATATATTACTGTCAGGCACACATACAAGCATACACATGGTGCAGGCATGGGACTGGTGATGTAAAGATTTTGCATGGCATGCAGAAACAAGGCTGGTAATTGCATTGTTTTCCATACCTACAGAGCAATGCCTAAAAACAGGGAAAGCAGAAGTGCATTAAGAACTTTGGGACTTTTATAGTGAAATCCATCTGTAAGCCAAAGTTCTCTAATGCAGAGAATGAGCAGTTACTGCAGGCCCTGTGTTGCCATGGATGATTGCTGTCTAGCCTGCAAACAGTAGACCAAGTCTACTGGGACCATGCCTAGGAGGATGTTGCGACAGATGTCAATGCAGTTGGTGCCCACAACAACATTTATGTTATGTTGCACAACAGGGCCAGTGACATCATATATGCTGCCCAACAAAGATCTCAACTCCTGGTACAGGAAGGTAGGTGAACAGGTGGGGCCATTGAGTATACCACCTCTCACAGTGACAGAGATGTTTCTGGCCCCTCTCACAGGCAGTGGCACCTCAACAGAGTCCCACAGTGCAATGCAGGATGTTGAGCAGAGCTGAACTGGCCACAGTCAATCAACTGGTGATGCCCCAGGTATCTAGCTCTGTTTCTGTATAATACCTGTAAGACCTCTGCACCCCTTAGTCACTGTCTAAAATATTAAAGCTGTCTGGTTTATGGTATACTGTTACAACAGGGGTTCAGCTTCTACTGCCAACTGTGCAATGTATACAATGAAATTATTTATTGTTATCACATTAATATTTGTATTTATACTTCTGGTGCTAGTTCATACTTACATGGATATGTTGTTCTTTGGTATATTCACAGGTGATTCCTTATACAACATCAGCATTGTGGAACTACCCCTGCCTGATGTTAGAAGATCTGTAGATTCTGATACTGATGGGGGGATGAGTTGCCACAGTCAGGGATTACAGAGTGTGTATGTGTGTTGGGCAAAGGGGATGTGACCACTGCATCCCCAGCACAGACCATGGATATAGCCTCCATGCTTGTGGATCATCAAGATACCTACATCTCACAGGTAGGGCAGGTTAATGAAGATAATGTCATTCAGGGGAAGTGTGCTCACCCCTTATAGACAGATGTCAGAATCTGCCCCTAACCCCCACTGGCAGAGAGTTCCACACAGAGGGTGGATAGTGGTACTTGCTGGAGAAATAATTACTGTCTTCCCCATGAGGTTGGTGTGTCAGTGGCTGCAACACAACATAGGTGTAGGGCATCATGGAAGCACAGGTTAACACCACCATAGCCATGGCAGAGTTAGTGTGGGTAATACAAGGTATGAGTGAAGACCGATGAGATTCTGATCACTTTTATTAATAATATTCAGTGATTGCTTGGATAGACTTAGTCACACACTGGAATGTGCAATGTATTCTCTGGTGCACCTGCCAGGGCTAACATGTCATCTGCAAAGCAAAGCTGGGCTACTGGTACATCTACAGATGTTAGTGAATATGGCTTTGGACAGCCAAGATCCCACTCCTGTAATACTAGCAGTTCTATGGCTATATCTTTTGTGGAGGTGTGTACACCCAGTGGAGGGCATCCTTGTGGTCATGGCAGTCACCACAGTGGCATGTCTCATGGCAGATGTCACTCCAGTCATGCAGCAAACTAGCATGTAGCATCTAGTTGGGTCATTGTACATCCAATGCAACTCCTGGTAGAGCCAGTTTTCATAGGTGGGGTATGCATGGGATGCTGAAATCTCTGTCAGGCATGCCCTGGACCTGTGCAGAGTAAATCAAGCTGCAGTGCTGCAACTACTGGCAGACCCACAGTCACATCTTCACAGTCCCTACTACATTACGTGCACACATGCACACTGTCTCTCTCTTCTAATGACACTGACCATTTCTGAAGAGGTTTACATTAACACACTTCCACAACAATGACAGGACACACAACATCATGTTTTACTTTCATAATCCTCAGCACTCGCACATTTCCCTGTGGACATCTACTTCTGTGCTCCCTTTCTCACATGTGCAAATGATGATAACTGTTCCCTGCCCTTATTACATTGTTACTTGGGTTAAGTATGTCTGATGCCCAGTGTTGCCAGTCTATGCATGGGTAAGCATGGCCTTGTGCTGTTTTTCCATGCATCATTTTTACTGTAGTGTATCTGCTTTACTTGATTACCATGTTCTGTACCCACATCCATCTAGCATGATCATTCTCTGCTGCTAGCTCCTTCACTGATTCCTCATCTGATTCACCCTCCACTGCCTGGTGTGCTGGGGACTACTGCTCTCACAAGTGTCTGCCCTGCTTTAACTGCCTCCTAAGTATGATATTGTGAAACACTGCACACAACCACCCTCTTTTTGTACATGTGTCAGGATCACACTGCTGGACATCAGAGGATGAATCCAGACAGTGGAAGCAAGCTTTCTGCAGCGCAGACACTTACTCAGTAATATTCCTTGTTTGCAAGTGAGCACTGTTGTATCCCTCGTCTGTTTGATTTTTGTGGATTTCTTATGGGTATCATAAGCCAGACTTCCAGGATATATCCAGCATCAGTGACAAGATGCCCATGTGGAAAGTCATCCCTCGCAAAATTCTGGTACAGATCACAAGTGTGCCATATGTGGGAGTTGTGATGACTGCCTGGGTGGCCTACACACAGAGTAGATGATACCCTGTGCATTGCAGCAGACCACCTGTCAGTTGAGGAGTACTGTTGTTCTCAGCAGTGGCTCTGCCAGGGAGAAATAAATGTCACCCAGATGCAGCTTGCAGAGGTAGTGGAAGGTGCTGGTGGCCCTGTGCCTTGATGCCCACATCAACCACTTGGATAGACTATTTTTGTGGCTTGAGAACCCCTGTCCTCCACAAGCAGCTCCATCAGAGCCAGGAGTCAGTGATGAGGGAGCAAAAGGTGATGCCTAGACTCCCACTGGGTCAGACACTGGTAAGGTGGTCATATCAACCCTATCCCCCATCCTGGTGTTCCCCTCCCTTTTATGCCTATGTCCTTCCTTGTTTATTGTCCAATCTTGTCCATGACCATTTTCTTCCTTCTGTTTGTCTTATGTTTCCTAATCCAGTGTGCTGCCCCTCCCTCATTTTGTCAGCACTACCTGTCAGTCTTGCCTGTATTCTTTGTTCATGCCTTTAGCCTTGTTAACTACCGTAGCCTTCTTACCATTATTTTATCTTTCCTTGCTTCCTTCCCCACCATACCTTCTTGATATATGGAAAATGGGCAAGTGGCCCACAAAAAATGATTACCCTACCTTTTCCACTCATTTCTAAATGTTTCCTTTATGTGCTTCCTTGTCCTGCTTTCCCCTTTTTCATACTGTCATATATTCCCATTTCCACCATTTAACATCATCAAAAAATAGATTTAACATATGCAGTGAGTAATTTAAGGCTTAAATTGCATCTATCATCTTGTCACTAATGTGCACGAGTGAAGATTCAGAATCACATCAGTGAGCACACTCTCTCCATGTTCATGAAATTTTCTAGTACTTCTCAGCTGCCACAGGGGGATACTTTCTCTCTCTCTACAAGTCTTACTCTGACCATGATTGGGTTTCTTAATTAGCTGCTGTTTTCCCTGGCTTTGTTGACAATGTGCACCAATTTGGATAAAGGTATCAACTTCCCAACAGCAGTCATGGAGCACAGAACTGCCATGCAACAGTTCTATGCCATAGCCAACTTCCCCTGTGTCCTCGGTGCAATACACTGCACCACATTCTAATTAAACCCCAGCTCTGCCTAATGCTGAACAGTACATCAATAGAAAGGGGTGGCCATCACTCAATTGTCAGGTGGTGTGCTCAGCCGACAGACTTGTTACTAATATCATGGCAACACACCCCAGTAGTGTTTATGATGCAGCAATATAGATGGAAAGCTGTCTGAGTGCTGCTTTCCAACATGGTGAAATCTCTAAGAGACTACTACTTGGTGAATGCAGGACCACAGCAATGATGGAAGCAGAATCTTGACCTGTCAGCATTAAACAAGTGGACAGAATATGTGTTATATCCTTCCTACAAACAAGTGACTGCTGTTATCCACTGGACTTTTGGCTAATGACACCATACAGAGCCCCATCAACCCCTGCTGAGGATGCCTACAACAGATCACACACTGCAATATGAAACACCATCAATCATCTGTCTGGCATGCTGAAAGCAAGATTCAGATGTTTGAACACATCATGGGCTGCACTAAAATACACACCAGAAAAGGCATCAGATATGGTTACAGTGTGTGTGCCAGGCTACACAACATGATAACAGCAAAACATGTCAGACACAGTTGTGGGTAACCTACCCCAAGAATGCCAGATGTCTGATGATGACATATCTATCACAGGATGATAGGTGTGAGAAGAAATAGGGATGGGTGACAGAGGAGGTGGACATATATCTTAGCTCAAGCAACATGACAATGTCTGACACCTTTGAGTCATGAAATGCCAAACACACAAATGTACACAAACTAAACAGTGATGCTCATGTGCTGCCCCACAACAATAGCACAGAGCCATGACTAATATAAATAAACCATTAATTGTCAACATTGAACATCATATATAACAGAAGGATAAGGTATACCAGTAAGAACAGATTCACAATACTCAGAGGAAACATCAACACAGGAAGTATCTCTGTAAGGTACATCACAAAGGAGAACCACACAGGCAAATGTGTGGTACACAGGAGATGTGCACAACAGAAGCTGTCATTGGACAGGTTAGATATTTTCATACAGATAAAAAGCATGGAATGTTACCCATAAAACAGCCACTAACACAAGAAATCTAGGCCCACAAAGTATATAGGAGTGTGTTAGCACAAACATTCCCCAAAAGAGTACACTAACAATGATGCATCACACATAGCATTGTGTGATGTGTAACAGAGTGTTACAACACAATAAAACTCTTACAGCAGCATGAGTAATTACAAATATCACAAGGACTGGCCTAAATAAATAAATAAACAAACAAACAAACATCACATCCCATATTACACAGAAGTCAATGGTGCAATGCACAGGTTATTTCTGCAACATGACTCAATTTCAGGTAATATGTGCAAACATACAGAGGATCAATAACAGTGAATATACCACATACATGGAACATGCATCAATGTGTAGGATACAGCAGCACAGGTTGTATATGTGTGAGGAATCAGTGAGATATGGGAAGGCATACATGGGAACTACATGTCAGACTAGGGACTGAAAATGGAAACAGGTTCACAGAAATGCAGATTGTGCTGAGGTTGAGGCATGTGCAGTGCTATATTAAAATGCCAAAGGTGACACAGATGTGAATACAGAGGCATACTTGTGCATGCAGGAATGGCAGACAGCAAGAAAATATGTAATGTAACAATCAATGCTGGATGACAATGATGACATTCTGTTAACCATGTAAATAATGTATTTTATGTCAACTAGCAAGTGATGCATACATAGAAGCATGAAGTCACATGGAGCATTACTGTCACCAATATCTGTACTAATATATACCAGTGATAAAAAGTACTACATATTACAGCTTAAAGGTCATCAAGTAGGTCAGATAAATGATCATAAAAACCTTGTGGCATCAGAAGTTTGAAAAATTACCTACAGATTTATTAGTCAGTGGTCAGTATAGTCATCATCACTGCCACAGGGTCAGAATGATGCAACAAGATGCACACTGGATCAGCTGCCAATCTTACTCTAATGCAGTCTAAGGTGCCCATGCTGACAGCTCAAACTACAGTCCTGGCTGCCCCTGTCATGTCTGGAAACACTTGGCCCACAGTGTTGTACCGAGGGGCTTGGACATGTTGACACTAGCAATTTGGACACAGTGTGGGTAGGAGCAGTACTGCAATGGACATTCTGGACATGACTGCTATGCTGGCAGTTCAGTGAACATCAGATGTATGTGTACGTTGTAGCACAGACACTGATGTCCGATGGCCATGTGTGGGTCTAATAAGAGGGGGGTCTGCTTCTCCCCACTGGAGGTAATCTGATTAATACAGTTAGGGCACATAACACCCAGTTAGTACTATGGTTCTACTCTAGCACCACTGCAACAAGGCTTTCAACAGACCATGCAACAGATAACACAAGGTGTCATACTGCCATGTTTGTGCTCCTAACCCTCATGTAATACACACACAGCTGTTGTGCTACACAATCAATGGCATGGGCAAGTGCATAAAGGTCAGAGCCACGATGTCACTGTGAACATTCATGTTACTGTAATAATAGGTGGACATCCTCTGACACACATCCATGCACATCAGCTACATTCACATGTGTAGTCCAGAGGGAAGGATTGGCCCATCATGGGGAAGATTCACTATCCTTACCAGATACTACATGGGACAGTGGATCATGGTCATCATCATGTTCATCATTTGATGTCCCCACATCATCGGAAAGTCCAGCCACATTATCCTCCATATCAGAGGTTACACAATGAACCATATGGCTATCCCCTTCCAGGCCAGACAATGTACCTACTGCAGTGGCCTATGTGCCATTGGCCATACTATCATAGTTTGGTGTATCACATCCCACCTCAGAATCAGTGAATGGGCTACTGAAGGAGGCAAGCTGTAGTTGTGTGACAAAAACAGACAGATGACACATCATGTACCTTCACAGATATCATATGATCTATCATAGTACTGAAATATGGGAGAAATATTTGACTACAATGCAACTCCTTCTGACCTTCTCTATACTTCTCCATCAACACTCTCAGAGCAAAAATCACATCTGTAGTGCTCTTTCCTGGCATGAAACCATACTGCTGATCACTAATCATCACATCCCTTCTTAACCTAGCTTCCACTACTCTTTCCCATAACTTCATGCTGTGACTGATCAGTTTAATCCCTCTGTAGTTACTACAGCTCTGCACATCACCCTTATTCTTAAAAATTGGTACCAAAACACTTTTTCTCCATTCCTCAGGCATCCTCTCACTTTCCAAGATTTCATTAAACAATCTAGTTAAAATCTCCACTGCCATTTCACCTAAACACCTCCATGCTTCCACAGGTATGTCATCTGGACCAACAGCCTTTCCATTCTTCATCCTCTTCATAGCTATCCTTACTTCCTCCTTGCTAATCCACTGCACTTCATGATTCACTATCTGCACATCATCCAACCTTCTCTCCCTCTCATTTTCTTCATTCATCAACCCCTCAAAGTGGTGATGTATCTACAGGTAAAAATGGTATACAAACATCAACATGTGAGTATACTCAACAGTCATGTCAGGTGGCAGAGATGCACCACTATGAATCACACACAGTATATGGCGACACTCACATAACATATGTTGCTGCTGTGCAGATATTGAGAGACTAATACAATTGAAAAACACAGCATTAAACATGTTGCTGAGGGTGTTATGTATGTCTATGTTGGTAAGATAAACAGATTGTAACACTTATGTTGTGCACCCACATCAGGTGTGTTTTCACATTCACAGCGTACTTTTGCTGCTGGAACACAAATATAACAATACAGTACTAATTATGAATTAATGTTCTTTAATGAGAATGCTGCAGTTTTTGTGAATTTATGGCATATCTGTACATCCTGGAATATCTGCTTCAATACCTCTCTTGGGTATCCTGATGATTGCATCTGGTGGTATGATGTTAGGTCAGGAACATCTTTACGTCTTGTGGGGTAGGCAAGGGTGGCCTACATCCAGTAGCATTCCATGCCATCTCATAGCAGTGGAGTCTGTTGGCTGCACAGAAAATCATGTCAGACTAATGCAACCTACAAGCCTCCAGGGATCTGTTGTGATCACCCGCAGCACTAATCATGTTTGCAAGGTACGTTCACACTTGATTCCTCCAGGCAGTATTGTCCATTTGTCTGAGAAGGTTGAGGCCATGCTGGTGCATAGCTTCAGTTATTATTTAATTCCCTCTGTGTAAGAAATTGACTCCCCTATTTCTGATCAGTATCTGGATGACAGGGTAATATGCACATTTTAGACTTTATATAGACTTTATATAGGGCTAAGGTACTGTACATAGCTATGCAAAACAATCCATGTAATGTATACCACTGTTATGTACAGATAATCTGAATGAAAATGAAAAACATGTCTGAATACATAATACATATGGACTAACAACATCTGCACATCTGCTAATCCATTTAACAATTTTGTACAGGTCATACATACAGGGGTGGGATTTGAACCCATGCTAGTGGATATTACAAGAAGTAAGGGACAAAACATATGATCAGTATGCCTCTACTCCAGTACTATAGCAATGGTGTTGCCAGAGTTACATGCACGTCTAAACAGAAATAGCATGTGCACCTCAAGCATGTAGAATGCTTCTCATATACTGTGACAGTATATGCTTCTCATATACTGTCACAGTCAGTGGCACATCTCAAAAAATGTTACTGTCATTATATGGTACACAACTCACATAATGGAATTTATACAGAAACTGTGAAGAAAAAAGTCAGCATATTAAAATGAACTATTATGCAGTCATGGCTACTTATCAACACAACAAACAGCGAACATTCAAAGCAATTCTCATGTTGCCTCTGTCAAACTGAATAGATTCCAACTACTACTATATTATTAAACATCAGGGAATATCCATAAATTAGTCACTAAACATACGACTTACAGAAATCCCTGTAACTCATCAGTTTTCATAAACATGCGACAGATATTACGACGCAGTCAGAAATGACTACGGATATATTTTAATTCAGTCTGTATTTGTAATTTACCGGGGCTGTTTCATTTTTATCCATACAAGTGAATATGATTAAAATCTCCTTACCAGTTTTAGACATTTTCCCATCTGTATGCATATTAGTTTGTATTGTAGATAATTACAAAAAACATATGCATGAAAACATGTATCAGTTGATTTATACAGAATAATAACAGGTATGTGATAATAGCACTCTATTTCACCACAACAAAGCCTGCAGGTGATAGCTTACTTTTTGAAGCCAGCTGCAAGTCAACTATACCTTAAAGTGAGCTTAGCTATGTGCACAGAGTTTTTAAGTACCATTTGAACCATACATAATTAATGAGGTTCGTTAACATTCATTGTTTTGGAATCCCATTTGTGAATGTATATGTAAGTTCTCTAAACTCGCAGAGTTAACCAATAGCTTGACATAAGTATAAGGTGCTCAGAGTACCTACCCAACAGGTATCATTAAACAGGAGTATCTGTAACCCATGCCCAATGCCCTTCAATAGTCTGCTACCATCCTATATCACCAACTTTAAAATGCAATATTGATACATTTACTGCTCATACCATTGTTACCTGCAACCTGAGAGGGACATCAGCATTTTATGGAAGCCGTGTTTCAACAACTTCCATCTGCAATACTGAGGATGCCATGTGAGAGGAGGCTTCTGCATGTCTGGGCACCAAATTTTACATAGAAGGAGACCAGTCAGATGCTCATTATCTATGCTGGATGTGAGCAGAGGATGCAAGCACACCCCAGGAACTTTGCAATAATAGATATATGGAATTGGATTGCAACGGAACACCACAGATGGACTGTGATCTACCGGACTGGTGTGCAGGTCTTCTACTATTGTGATGACCTATATCAGAGGGATGCAGAAGATCCTTGCTGGAGGGTTTCTGAGGTCTGATGCAAGCCAGCAGATGCTTATAGTAAGTTACATAATCCATACCTTAACATCTACATTATCATATATATTGTGACATTCCTCTTCTGGGCCAGTGATCAAGGAGTCACAATCCTCAACATGGACACCAGTGAGGGAAGTTCACTTGGAACAAAAATAGATACATACAGTATTTCCAGATGCAGCTCTCTGCACCAAGCAGAATTTCCCTTAAGAGCACACAGGAAACACACTTCTGACCTGGGGCTGGGTTTCCCTCTCTCTCACCAGGCCCTAAATAAGACTCCACACTAGCCACAGCTGTAGAGTTGAGTTGTCAGCCAAGCCAAGTCCTCCACCACCCTCTGTGTGAAACCAGTGCTGTGTGTCCCTGATCCAAATGGGAAAGGCTGGCACAGATTTACCAGCTATGCCCCCTCTGCCCAGACTCTAAGGTAGATACTGCCACCAGAACACTCCAAAGCCAGGTACTTTAAGGCACTTACAAGGGTACCCAACTGAGTAAAATTAATACTAATACAAATAGCAGTGTTTGACCAATGCAGTAAGGCTTTCGGGAGTGGCCACAGTATCACCAAATAAATATAAGTACTCTCAAAGATTAAAATATTCTCTAAAAGACCAGCCACAATGAAAGGTTTAATTATATTTAGTAATAAATAATAAAAGAACAAGAAAATACTAAATATCTATTTACAATAAACACCAGAGGCTGTCAAACAAGCAATTACTAGAAAATAGAAGTCAAAATCCAAACCAGCTATATTAGTAGTGACTATAGTAACAGTTTATTTATTTATTTTTATTTATTTTACATTTGTTGACCGGGATAGTCCGACTGGATATATGTCCATTTTCAGCAGAGGCCCAGGGAGAAAAGCTCCATACATTAAAAACAATTACAAAGATAATTAACTGTGGCTATTAACAATATAGTTATTATCTGACATAGCTAAAACATGTTATATAAAGATTAGTTACACAGTACCATGACAGAGCATACCAGAAATGGCTGTTGATTCAAATGAAGAAATAGTACAGAGTAAAAGTTATCAGGTTCATAATTAATCACATTTTTTTCCATAAAGTTACCATAGGAAGTGTAGAAATCAATATATAATAACAAAGCAACTGAAAATAAATGTTATAGACAGTAAAGGTGGTCATGCAAGAGGATACAGTGTCAGTCAAGATTTGCACATGGGCATAGCCATTGGAATTTTAGTAAGATTCTTACTTGCTTCTGAAAATTGAGGTAGATGAAACGGATGCTAGTCAATTTGGAAGTTTGTTCCAAGTGTTACCAACAGCATTAGTAAAAAGGCAATCTCCAGATTTGTTGTTGGATTTTAGGGTAGCAACTAGTGCCCTGTTTGCTGATCGTAGGGTTGTAATAGAGTAACAGAGATAAAACAACTGGAATTGAGATCTTTAGAAAAGGTAGGAGCAAACTACATGGGATAAAATGGGAATGGGAATTGTGGGAATAGTACATACAGGGGAGGAATGAGGTTTAAAAGAAGACAGGACTTAAATGAGCTATGTAATGTTTGACTGAGAATGATTGGGCACATTATAAGTGATGTATAATGTTTGCAAATGGGAGTATGTCAGTATGGTTTGTGATGTAAAATGCTTGTAACTAGGACTGTGTTGGTGTGGTTTATTTTCATTTATATAAATGTATGATTGCTTATGTCGTAAGTGATGATTTAATAAAGATGTTTCTTGTTTAAAAAAAAAGGCAGGAATTGAATAATTTATGTAATGTTGCTTAGATTATTTGATATATAGTAATATATGTGAAGCATAATGTTTGTTTATTGTAACTTGTTAATACAGTTTGATTACTTTTATATAAATTTAAATGTGCCTTTGTCACAAGTGATAATTCAATAAAGGTATTTATGGATAGATTCACACAGATACAGAAAAACAGTACTTAACTAATCTCACTATATTTTCCTGACTGATCTAAAGAATTACTGTTCCCTGGTTTTTTACTAAAGCAAGGCAAGATGAAGAGGGTGAGTGATCCATCTTTGTCAGGTTTCAAAAACAGACTGCACTGAGACTTCTGTCTCATCTAGTATTAAAACATCAGTTGAGTGCTGGATACATCTGGTCATCTGACTCTGGTTTCAACACTACCCCTTCACTAGAAACTGAACCAGAATCTACCACATATGTGTCACCATATGCACACATAGAGCTTTGCTAAGATGTGTATAGCAGCTAGAAGCTTTAAAACCATTTCAAAACTTTCACTCTTCCAGGGTAGCAATTAGTTCACCCATAAGGACATTACAGTATGATTCCTAGTCCTGGTTTTCAGACTTTTTGTCTCTGGCTGCAATCAGAACTGTAAGATACAATCTTTATGGCCTAAACCTGGTAATTTAATTTCAGACTATTTTCCAAAGTTAGCTGGACTGAGATTAACCTCTTCTCTTCCAGTATCCTAATTTTATTATTATAAATATCCTATTATACTAATAATTTAATTTCAGACTATTTTCCAAAGTTAGCTGGACTGAGATTAACCTCTTCTCTTCCAGTATCCTCTGTTACAATATATTCATTTCAACAGTTACAATATAGTCTGACATACAGATGTATTTCTTTTCTGTCCAGCAGGACCCTGTGTTGGTACATTTTTAACACAAGCAGCTTTACAAATACATTTTCAACACAAGCACCTGTACAAATCAGTTTGATATAGAAATGACATATAATTGTTTACAAAACTCCAGCTAGCTGTGCTGGTATATGTTACATATCCACTGCACTACTTCTTCTGGCAAAGCTGGCAATACATCACATCATCACATCTATATTTAATAAGCATATATGTTTCTGTTACTGTGTTTCAAGTATATTCCATGGGTATCTGTATTGATAATAGTAATGCAAATTTATGAATTTAATTTCCACCCATTGAAGTTACCATTAATGTATTGATGCATTCTGAGGTTATCTACAGCTGTATTGTGCCAGGTACATATTATGCAGGACTGTTGATTATGATTCTATATTAATATGGACTTCACACATCTAACTATGACTGATATGCCATAATATCTGCTTTTATAATCTATAATGAACTGTGATGTTCCTTAGCTCAAATGGTTAAGCAATATGTAAAAGTGACTGCCCTCCTATGTGTAAGTTCAAATCCCTTCTAGCTTATTTTTGAAAATATTGGTGGTTATTCTTATAATCTTGCAAATCTCATATAGAAGACCTATGTTTGTTTGGTAACTTATACAGTACAGATTTTTACACATGTAGCATGGCCATGTTTCATTGATGGCTATAGTACTTAGGCTGTGAATGACTATGTCTTCTTTTCCTTTTGGTGTTTCCCATTAGGGGTCACCACAGCAGAACAACGGTCTGCAGAATGATTGGCAGTGGAGTTTTACAGTGTCGAGTTGCAAGTCCAGTACCCAGCCTTTCACAGGAAGCACACACACTCACATCCAGGGCCAATTTAGAGTGTCCAATCCACCTGCAGCATGTCTTTGATGTGGGAAGAAACCAGAGCACCCACCCAGAGGAAACCCATTTGACCACAGGGAGGATATGCAGACTCCACACAGAAGGGACCCCAGCCGAGAATCGAACCAGAAAGCCTCTTGCCGTAAGGCGGAAAAATTGACCACTGCACCACCGTGCCCACTCTCTGTGGATGACTGTGTATTTCTCCATTATCTGCAAAGCTTCTAGAAACATTTATAGTATACTTCTGTATGTGTGAATGCTGAGTAATGCATACATTAGTAAGCTCTTGTTGTTGTATCTTTCGGCTTTTCCTGGTTATCCGCTAATGATTGGCAGTAGATTTTATGTCTCCACACAGAATACGCTTTAGCTGAGAATCGAACAGGACGTCTTATTGTGAGGTGACAACGCTACCGCAGCACCACCACCACAGTGACACATTAGTAAGCTCTACATTATAAAATTAAAAACAAATTATTGTAAATTATTGTAAAATCCACGTTTGCTCTAATCACTTTCATGAATGCATGACCAATGCAAGACAGCATGGCAGAAATATGTTTCAGTTTTGTAAACGCAATGCAAGTACAAGAAGTACTTTAAGATGTTTAGTAGAGGTAGCTTTAGAAATGTATTTAAGACATACTACCTACTCCTGAGTTATACATTGGCAAGTTTCAAATCCCAACCAAACCCAGTTAACTCCACTGAATATGCAGAAATATACACCACAACATTATACCAGTATATAAACAGTTGCATAGATGCAGCTGTACCCCACATACAAACCCACATGGTAGAACAATAATACCAATAAGTTTTATAATAAAAGGAAAAGAATATTGACTAAAAGTAAGGAGATTAATTGCATAATGTTAGAGCCCTTGTCACAGAAGTAAGGAGTTTAATAAAATCCACCAAAGCCAAGTTTGAGGCTAAAGTGGCTGCCAAAGCCAAAGACAATCACAAGGCATGTTTTAGTTATGTTTGTAATCTCAAAAAGCACAATGCAGCAATTCACTGAGCTGATTGTGAATGATATTACCTACACTGAGTCTGAAGATATAGCTAACCTAATGGCCGATAAATTTAACTGTAACTTTATGCCTCTCTCCCCTCCATCTATCCCTCAAGCTATACCTGAAACTGGCTTATCTCCAGCTATCATATAATACCAAGTCCTAAAAGTGCTACTAAAAGCTAAAAATACTGCATTGCTGGGTCTTTACAATATTGCTGCATGCATCTTAAATAATAAAAAGCTTGATATAGTCACACTCCTAACAACACTATTCAGTTTTAGCCTTCATACAGCTTTATACCAAGTGAATGGAGAACAGCTACAGTCATTCCCCTGGTGGACCTTCCACAGACCCAGGCAATTACTGACTAATACATCTGACGGGCCTGATATGCGAAGCCATGGGAAGCTTATCATGGAATTAATCAATGAAGGCACAGGGAACATCAAAACACTAGACCTGTCTCAGTTTGGATTTGTCAAGGGCAGGTCATGCTTACTCAACCTGGTGGAGTTTTTTGAAAAGGTCAGCAAAGAAATGGGTGAAAGAAAAATGGTACACAGCACATACCTCAACTTATCCAAAACTTTTGACCCAATTCCCCACTCAGGCACAATAGGAAAGCTAATGACTTAGCCATCTCACATGAAGGATTGTCCCAAATAAATAACTGGTGCCAAAATCATGGACTGAAACTAAATGCCATTATTATGTCCTTTGGGAATTCATCTGGCTTCTTTGGCATGTATCTGCCCAGACTCACACAACAACTTGAATACCCACAGAGATACCTTAATAAAAGGATACAAAGTCTAGACAGCATGTCCTACATGGACCAAATCAAAACTCTGTCACTATAATCTATATCTTACAGACTGCTAAGAGGTGATTTGTGCCTGGCATACAAGGCATCATCTGACTCAATACTGATGGATTTGCTGGACATCAGCAAGTCAAATTGCACCAGAAATACTCAGTCTAGGGATCTAAACCTCTTCTGCAACATCAACAGAATGGTTTTGAGGGATATGTATGTCTATGGAACAGACTCCCCATCCACTTCAAATAAAGTTCTTCCCTGCCCATGTTCAAGTGCAACTTAGATTTATGGATGGGAAACAGAAAATTTACCCCAGGATTGCCCCCTGTACTACTAATGGACAGATGCAGCCCTAAATGCTTTATCCCATGCATGGATCCCCTCAAAGTATCTATGGTATGATCCCAGTTATTCTCATTAGGGATAATATATAATTCAACCATGGGATAGGTAAAGCCAATCTGTAACCAAATAGGATAGATTATTTCAAGCACAAAACTGGAAATTAGCTAAGCTTAAAGTGGCCTGCAAGGGCAGCAAGCCTAGTACTAACATATGAATTTATAAATGTGGCTCTGTAATCCTTATTCTGTCTTATGACTGTAGGTTTACCACTGTATGTGGAAATGTGTGGTAATGAATCAGAAGGTTGTGCACTAATGCCATTAATGGCTTATTCTTTTTCAAAATTAACTTCTAATATTCTGTTTTTCAAACTATGACAGTTAAATTCAGTGTGCTGGCACATGCTAATGTTATAGGGTGAATATATACATATTCTGTCATTATTCCACAGAGATTTACAACATTAAAGAAAGTGAAATGTCATTTACCAGAAATGGTTAAGCCACAGAGCAATGAAAATGTTTCAAGAATATGTATAGGTTCGAATCTCAGTGGAGCCTATTTTGAATGGTTATCTTTGCAGTTCAGCATTTCCTATTTAACAAAAGATATGAGAGCTTTATACTTGGTTGATAAGCTATGCAGTACAGAGTTTACACATCTAGCATGACTATGGTGCATTGATGGATCTATTTCATATATTCAAAATTCCAAAATATCGAACACCATAAGTTCGAACTTGGAATTTCAAAACATGATAACATTGACCACTCAGAATAGCAAATTTTTTCCCAGGGAAAAAATACACACAACACAAGCACAACAAAATAACTAAACCACACACATACACTTAACAAAACCCTACTTCTAACCCTACACTAAACCGTACATACATTCCTATCTATCCACTAACCTTAACCTGCACCCTAACCCTAAGGTTTGTAACTATCGCACACATACAGTATGAAACTATACACAAGCAAACTAATTAATACACACATATACAGTTAACAAAACCCAACTCTGCACTAAACCATACTTACATTCCTAACTATCCACTTACCTTAACCCGCACCCTAACCCTAAGGTCCGTAAATATCGCACACATACCCTATGAAACTATACACAAACTAATATACACACATACAGTTAACAAAACTCAACCCTACACTACACCATGCATACATTCCTACCTATGCACTTACCTTAACCCACACCCTAACCCTAAGGTCCATAACTATCGTACCACAGTGGAGGAAATAGCGAAGCCACAGAACAGCCCACCAAAATCTTGCCCAAGGTAAGAATTCGATGTTCTGGGGTTTCGCTATTTTCATCCTGCGATGTAGAGGGTTCGATGTTATAACATTCGAAGTTTTACAACTTCGATGTTATAATATAGACCCTGCATTGATGCCTATAGTGGTTAGTCCACAGATGACAATGGTTATCTCTGTTATCTGCAAAGTTTCTAGAAGCATCATACTTCTGTTAATCATGATATATGTGTAAATGCTGGGTAATAACATATATATATGTTACCTCTGCGGTTTGAATTACACAACATTATGTTATAATCCATTACTTTTTTCATTGACTGACCTACCTAAATTTCAAGAGCATGTATTAAATCACACAGATGAACAGTAATTCCTTTAATGTCAAGTTATAAGCTTCAAGTGGAGTCAAATGTTTTATTGCAAACTATGACAGTTGGAACTCTGAAGTGTTAGTTATGGGTTATTGCTGTGAGCAATGTGATGACAAGCCGTTACAGCTGAATAATTTTGCTTTTCAAATCTACAGCACATGGCAGCACTTGTACTTTTCTTTTACTTGTTATGTAATACATAAACACAATTTCACATTTTATTGTTTGTAATTCTACCCTGCATATTCATAGTTGCAAGTTGCTTAATTTACCTCAATCCATACAATCACAGCCAACACTGATTAGCTAGGCAGCTAGGGTTTGGGATTGTAATATGAACATCAGTGACAGTTGTAGGTTTGAATTTCAGTTCCTCTGTTTTGTCTATGATAATCCTCATCTGTGAGCAGTATTGAGAGTGACACAGGTATGAGTGAATGTGCAAACTATCATATTGTATTTTATGTCAAGGTTAGATGACATGTAATACTCACTATTTTTCAGTGCTTTGTTGTAGTACATAGCAGTCATTATACACTGACCTGAAGCAATACTTCTTTTGCTGAAATACATCCTGTTTTCCTGTTTTCGGGTAATAAAGACTACACCCAAAACCATACATTGGGCATAGATTGTATGCACAGGCTTGAGGAGAAGCTAAGGGAGAATGATATTTGTTATTACTGTCCACCTTTATTTCTCCATAAGAACTCCTAACATAGTCAATACTTTATGTGTAAATGAGTATTCTTTTGACCTTGAAGCATGTTAATGATTATGTCAGACTTCCCATAATGCATCTGCAAGGGAAGTGTAATTTGATTAGATAGGTTTGCTTGATTTATTGTGAAACACATTGTGTACATAAATTTAAGTTCAATATTGTCTTAGAAGTTGTCAGCAGGATATTTGGACAACTTGAGTTCATGCAATTTTTGTTTACATAACCTAAAAGAAAGAAATTTGTGTTTATTTATTTATTATTTATTTGCAGTTGGTTTACCAGGATAGTTCATTGGGCCAAAAGAACCCATTTTCAATGGAGTCCTGGGGAGAAAAGCTCCAAAAACAATTAGCAAGGTTAAAATAAGGTATTTAGTTTCAATTATACAATTCCTATGGACTTGGAAATACAGTAGACTAGTGTACAAACATATACAAATATTACAATCTTGTATCGCTGAAAACAATTTACAATATAGAAACTGAGAGGCTTTTACAACTTAGGGTGGGTTACACTGGAGATATCTTTCATACATTCAGGATGAGTAGCTTAATACAATCAAGAGAAAGGTATATGAGCTGACATAGACCCTTTCAATATAGAAACAGAGAACCTTTTCCATCAGAGGGTATATTTACACTAAGGTACCTTTAAGTATTCAGAAAAAGCTAATACAAGCAAGAGCAAGATCTATGAGTTTGGGAGAGTAAGTAGAAATTCTCATTATGAATAGGGAGGAGAAGTGAAAATTCTCAGTATGAGGAGATTATGTTGGGTGGGAGCAGGAGCATTCCCACTGGGAAATTAGGTGTGAGTGAAGGGATTTTTATAAATGAGAAGTGATTTGTGATGGTACGAATGGATGGGGGTAAGGAGTCCCAAAGATGAGCAAGACTGTAGGATAAGAGATTATTTCCAGGGGGACGAATTGGTTTATACAGTTCAATTAAGTTTTGGTTGTTAGATCTTAGAATTCTATCAGGGAGGTGCATTTTGAAGGTAGAGGAAACAGAGGGAGGAATTGAAGATGAGTTTGTGTGCAAGAGTCAGTTGGACGTAAGTGAGGTGATTGGGTAGTTCTAACCATTTTAGTTTGTGGAGAGCTGAACACTGGTGTGAGGAGGACTTATGGGAGGTAGCAAACTTGACAATTTTGTTATAGCAAGAGGAGAGTTGTGTTTTGAGAGAAGATTGTAGGTTAGTTAGAAGTGGGGCTCCATAGAGGGGGGGATGGGATGAGAAATGTGGTAGATAGGGTGAGTTTGGTGGAGGGTGTAAGATAACGGTTCTGTCTGTAGAGCATGCCGAGTTTTTGGTGGGTTTCTTTTATATTTAGTTGTAGATGGGAAGTGAATTAAAGCTGACTATCAATTTGGACCCCAAGTAATTTGGCCTCAGATACCAGTTTTAAGGGTGTATTGTTGTGACTAGTAATAGTGAAATTACTTGGATTGAAAAAGGTAGCTTTAGAGGGGGTGAATACCATTACTTTGGTTTTGGAGGCATTGAGTACAAGGTGATTTGTTTTCATCCATTGTTCGGTGGTTGAGAATGCATCTTGAGTAAGCTTTAGCAGTGTGGGGATGGAGGTAGCAGAGCAGATTATAGTTGAATCATCTACGTATTGGATAATTTTAGTTGAAGGGATAGAGTTACGGAAGTCGTTTATGAATATATTGAAAGGCAGGGGACCCAGTATAGATCCTTGGGGAACACCAGTTGGGGTGTTGATGAAAGGGGAGGTGGCTTTTTTCCATCTCACTGCCTGATATCTATTGGATAAGTAGCTAGTGAAACAGTTCAGAGAAGAGGGTGACAAGTTAAGCTTGGAGAGTTTAGTTAGTAATAAATTGTGGGAGATAGTATCAAAGGCTTTAGAGAGGTCTAGTAGGAGGGTAGAGACAATGTGTCCTGTGTCCCGGGCTTTGTTCACAGCTTCCAGGAAGGAGAGTAGGGCAGTCATAGTAATGTGTCTTGGTCTGAAACCATGTTGTGTTGGAGTTAGTAGGTTATTGTCTAAGAGGTATGGTAGGAGTTATAGGTGAATACACTTTTCTAAAAGTTTAGAGATAGGAGATAGAATAGCGATGGGACGGAAATTAGTAATATTGTTATTGATGCCTCCTTTGTGCAATGGAACAACAAAAGCCTTTTTCCAGATTTGGGGTACCGAGCTTTCTTGAATGGAATGGTTGATTAAAATGCTGATGGGGTAGGCAATGGCTTCAGCAGCTATACTGAGAAAGTAAGAAGGAATGTTATCAGGGGCATTAGAGCATGGTTTTAGTTTCTGCAGTAGTTTTTTTATGGTGGATGTGGGTATAGGTTTTAGTGAGAATGGTGGCGGGGGATTTGAGAATGTTGATGATGGAGTGGAGATAGGGGGATGAGCAGTGGTGATGGGTGAAAGCTTGGTAGTGGAGGATTGGGGTGTAGTGGGGGGTATGGTGGGGTTTGAAGATGAAAAGGATGAGGTTAGTTTGGAGATAGAATCAATGAAGAAGGTGTTGAATTGAGTGGCCAAGTCTATGTCAGGAGTGTTAGGGTCTGGGCTCGGGTTATCTGGTTTGTTGGGATTAAGGAGGGTAGACATGCATTTCCAAAATTTTTGAGGGTTTGTTTTGTTGTTGTTTTGGATTATGGAGAAGTAATGTTGTCTATCGGAGATGATAAGTTTTTTTTACTTTGTTTCTGAGTTTTTTGTATTTGTTATGGGCTAGGGGAGTCCTATGTTTCTGATATGATGAACATGCCTTATTTCTAAGGTGCATAGTTACTAGTGTGTTTTTTGTTAGCCAAGGGGCAGTTTTGTTTTTTATTCATTTTGTTTTTATGGGGGCTTGTTGCTCTAAGAGGTTTAGAAAAGTTGAGTTAAAGTGGGTGACAGCCTGTTCCAGGGGTAGAGTTTTTAGGGTGTACCAGTTGATTGCTTTTAGAGAGTTGGAAAAGGTAGTGAGGTTAAAGTTTTTTTGGCAGCGAGTAGTAATAAAATTGTGAGTAAGATGTAGGGGTGAAGTTAGTCAGTGTGTGAATGTGGGCAAGTGGTCACTAAGGGAATCAGGCAGGGTGCCACTATGTGAGAAGTAATGAGGGTGGGAGACTAATATCCAGTATAGGATACTATCACTGGTGAGGTTTTTTGAGGGCCGAGTTATGGATCTGATCAGTTGAGAAAAGTTGTAAAGATTAATGTTAAGTGGATTTGTGGGAGACTGTATTGCAGACCAATTAATATTCATGTCACCCATAAGTATAGTTTCATTGTTAAAAAAATAAATGGAAAATACTGCTCAAAAAGACTTGTAACCAAACAAACAAGCAGTATTCACGACGAACGACTCCAAACCACCAGCTTAAGCAGATTAAACAGTTTTATTGCACGAACCACAAAGACACTTGTATTCCTTTCAGTAGTTTCATTGTTAATGTTATTGGAAAGCCAGGAGAGGATATCTTCTAGTGTAGAAATATTGTTGCCTGGGGGGATGTAAAGGGAGGCTATGCATATGTGTTTGTGTTTATTTACTTGAAGCAGAGCCAGGAGTAGTTTTGCATTATTGAATTGGGGAGTTGGTTTGTTGTAAGGGGTAACTGTTAAGGCAGATAGGTATAGAAGGGCTACTCCACCTCCTTTTTGTTTGTTCTATCTTTTCTGATTATAGAGTAGTTGGGTGGAATTATTTCTGAATCTTTTATATGAGGTTTTAACCAAGTTTCAGAGATGGACAAACTGTCTGGTTTGTTATATGTAAGCCAGGCATGCAGATTAGGGATTTTGTTAACTATACTTTGGGCATTTAAGGAGGTGAGTAGTATGGATTTATCCGTTGGCGGGGATGAGGATGGGCCTGGGTTGGGGTGTATGTCTCCTAATAATAGAATACAAGTCAGATATAGCATTAGGTTGGGGAGGTACTTTGTTTGCTTAGAGATGGGGTGTAGGGTTCGGATAGTTGTGAGGAGTAATAAGTTTATAAGAGAAGAAAAGATGGTGTTTTATGGGGTATAAGCATGGAGAGATTGGGAAGTGTGAATGTAAGACAGGTAGGTTAAGATGGTTAGTAGTATGAAAGGATGGAGTGTGGTTATAGTTAGTTGGCAGGGTCAGGTAGAAGATATAGGATATGTTGAGGAACAGTACTAGATGAGTATAGAAGGATATGGCTTTTGAGAGCATAGTGGGATAGGATATTGAGGGAAGGTATGCTGTGGGTGGCTAGTTTACTAGGTTTGTGAGTTATACATTTTGAGAGGAGACAGAGAGGGGAGGTATGGAAGAGTATTGGTGAAAAGAGGGGAGGAGTAAGAAGTGGGTGTGGAAAGGAGGAGGTTACTAGTTGGTTGGGGTGGGGTGATGGGTGTGGCTAAAGGGTATAAATGTAGAGGTGCTGGGGGCGGGTAGGAATTGGGGGGGCAGGGTAGGGGAGCGGAGTGAGCCCGCAGGGCGAACGGAGCAGGTAGACCCAAGGGAAGGCTAAGGGTGAACAAGAACCAATCTGTGGAGCCCTAGTAGCTGAAGGTAAGTCCAGGGGACAGGGATTAGGTGGGATGGGGTGGGCCTAGAGTTGAGAGAGGGGAGTAGAATAAAGTTTATTATAGATCAAAGCAGATATCCAAATAAATAAGTAATTAAGAGATAGTGAAAATAAAGAAGTCATGAAACAGGAATTATGAGGAGAGGATGCCACCTAGTGGACAAATACTACAGTACACCTCTGGCTCCACAAGGACAGATCCCTAGAGTGGGAGGATAAGGGGGACTCTTTTGTAGACCGCTGCAATTGTTCTTGTGGGGAGGGGGAGGATCAGAATAGACCAGAAAAGTGTTGGATAGCAGTAGTATGATGAAAAGGGCTGGCCCTGATTTCACAGATATGCAAGTCTACAGAAACAATAAGAAAAGGCAGTAGTTACTCTGACTTGCTTGTTTTGCATACTTGTCTTACTGAAATAAAATAAGCCAATTTTACCAAGGAGTTATGTGGAAATTAGGAAGAAAAGAATTTATAAGAGAAAAGGTTTAGCAGAACTAGAGAAACAGCAGAGCATACAAATAGGACAGCATCTAAAGACTGATTGCAGTTAGAAGTACAGAATGGGGGGGGGGGGGCAGCTAATGTTCTGAAACAATAAGAAAATCAGTAGGTACTTTGGACTTACTTGTTTTGCATACCTTTCTTTTGAAATAAACACTTGTAACCAGGAGTATGTGGGATTCAGAAAGACCACAAGTTATAGGAGAAAGGGTTTAGTAATACTAGAAAAACAGCAGGGCTTTCAAATAGTTGAAACAGCTTGCAAAGGTAGACTGCTGTTAGAAAGTACAGTATGGGGAAGGGCAAACTAACATCTGTGATGGAGTGCTTTACTTAAAAATAGAAATTAAACAAGGGCTAGCAATTAATTTTGTCTGGAGGATAAAACATACTTTTTGTATATTTTGAAAATAACACTCATTCCAAGGTTGCCTGGTTCTGTTAAAGAGCACTGCAGGCCAGTAGATTGCACTTGGCTTGGTGGGGATCCAGGGAAAGAAGAATTAAAAGGAGAAGTTTTTGTATATTTTGAAAATAACACTCATTCCAAGGTTGCCTGGTTCTGTTAAAGAGCACTGCAGGCCAGTAGATCGAACTTGGCTTGGTGGCGATCCAGGGAAAGAAGAATTAAAAGGAGAAGTTTTTGTATATTTTGAAAATAACACTCATTCCAAGGTTGCCTGGTTCTGTTAAAGAGCACTGCAGGCCAGTAGATCGAACTTGGCTTGGTGGCGATCCAGGGAAAGAAGAATTAAAAGGAGAAGTTTTTGTATATTTTGAAAATAACACTCATTCCAAGGTTGCCTGGTTCTGTTAAAGAGCACTGCAGGCCAGTAGATCGAACTTGGCTTGGTGGGGATCCAGGGAAAGAAGAATTAAAAGGAGAAGTTTAGGTATGAGCACTCCATCCAAAGAGACAAGCAGCTACACCAAGAGGCCCTATTGATTGTAACTTGATTGTTTCATAAAAAAGTTGTTTATATTATAATTGTTGTTTGTGCAAGAAGTAGTGGCAAACTTTTATTTGTGTTAGTGGCTTTTATTGAATGTTATGTTGTGCATAGCCTGCCTATTCTATTAAGGAATGGGTGTCTGCTCTCTCAACATTCTTAATGCTGTTGGCAGACATTTACTGGCATGTACTTGAGTTTTTTTAACTTTTTCTATGTTACTGCACTGTTTGTTAACACAACATTACATACCATTTTCTGTTATTGGTGTGCCACAAGCCAGTCATGATTCCTCATATGTCTGAAGTTACATAGTATATTCATGATCATTACATTGTTTTAACTGTATAGGTAGTGACAGTCATACATTTGTTGAGGAACAGTTATGTAGGTGCATCATGCACGTAATTTCTATCTCTTGTATGCTGTCTCTGTGCTTGTTATTGTGCAGATGTTCTAAGCATTTCAATTTCATTCCAATCATGATATTGTGATGTCACCCACTAACCATGTCATATTGCTCATCTCATTTATATATACCTTTTAAGTGTACAAGTGTTTGTTATTCTTACAAAATATTTTAGAAAAGAAGTTATGTACTCAGCATAACATTCCATCTGAGTAGTTCTACTTCATTTGTCTTCAATCTGTGGGATACGATCCATATCGGATCTGAGCCGGCAACTTTATTAGCATCCGCTCCAAGCTCCAACCTCCTCCCCTTACCCATAATACACCTCCACTACATTCCATCCCCAGATTGAGTTTGCTGAACCTTATACTGATAACCCAACCTGAAAAAATACTTGTGACCTATAACTGCAGCCCGTAGGCTGTTCATATGCCAAGCTCCGGGTGAAGGTGGGAGGGATGGTTGAAGACAAATGAAGTAGAACTACTCAGATGGAATGTTATGTTGAGTACATAACTTCTTTATCTGAAGTAGTTTACTTCATTTGGTCTTCAACCTGTGGGACAGAGTCCCCAGCTACTAAACTCCTGGGAGGCCCTCATGGAAGGATATTTCGGAGCACCACAGAACCAAAAGATGCTCTCCTTCTGGAAGTCAAATCCAGTTTGTAATGAGAAATAAATGTATGATATGTGGACCAAGTAGCTGCAGAACAAATATCATCCAAAGACACTCTAGACCAGAAGGCCGCAGATGTAGCCATGGACCTAGTGGAATGAACTTTCACCTGACCTGGAGGAGGTATGCCTCTGTCCTTATAGACCTGAAGGATGCATGAAGAAATCCATCCAGCAACCTTGGAGATAGGTTCCCCAAAAAGGGTTTATAGAAAGATACAAACAATTGATCAGATTTATGGAAATTTTTAGTCCTGTGTAAATGGAATCATAACTGTCTATGAACATTCAACAGGTGGAGTTTGTATTCCATCCTGTTAGAAAAATTAGGAAAAAACACAGGCAAATTGATGGTCTGATTGATATTGACTGATGATGCCACCTTAGGAAGAAAGGCTGGATTGGTTCAAAGGGAAACCCTATCTTTGTAAAAAATCATGTAAGGAACTTTGATGGACAAGGCCTGTAATTCTGAAACCCTCTTGGAAGAGGTAATAACCACCAGAAAAGCTGTTTTCCAAGATAAATATCTCAGATCTGCTGTTGCAGCAGGCTTGAAAGGCGGAGTGACCAAAGCTTGAAGAACCATAGTAAGATCCCATGGGGGAACAGGATCTTTGACCGGGGGCATAACAAAAAGGTGCCTTTAATAAAGGCTTTACACAGTCTGGAAGAGGCTAAAGAGGCAGAATTCTTGCCCTCATGAAAATGAGAGATGGCAGCCAACTGAACCTTGACAGTAGAAGAACTAGCTCCGTGTTGAAACATATCAGCTAGAAAATCAAGAATGATGGAAATAGGAGCCATGAAAGGGTCTAAACTCCTTTGAGAGGCCCAAAAGGAAAAATGTTTCCACTTGCTGCAATAAACCTTCCTGGTCGAAGACTTATGAGCAGCCACCAAAATAGATCTAACTGAAGAGGATAGTCCAGGACTCCTAGCAATCATGGGAACTGGAGCAGCCAAGCTATGAGCTTCAAACTGTATAGATTCAGATGAGGCACCACCAAAGGGTGTGAAATTAGATCCTGAATGGGATCCAGGATCCAAGGCGGAGCCAGAAGGTGAGACCAAAGAAAGGGAAACTATACATGGCGAGGCCAAAACGGGGCAATGAGGATCACTTTGCTCACCAGTCGATGAGCTTTCTGTAGAAACCTCGGAAGAAGAGGTACTGATGGGTAAGTATAAATCCAGAAGACTGGGAGGCCAAGCATGAACTAGAGCATCTCTGGGGAACTCCCCCAGCAGGGGGTACAGAGCGAAAAACTCACTGCACTTCGCGTTGGAAGGAGATGTGAAGAGATCGCAGCAAGGTTGACCTCACTCGTGGAAGATCTGTTCCGCTACTGAAAGATTCAGAGACCACTTGTAAGGCATCAGAATGGTCCGACTTAGCCTGTCCACTAAGATATTGGACCGTCCCGGAATGTGCATTGTGAAGAGAAAGCAACTGGTGGAGATCGCCCATTCCCACAATCTCATGGCCTCACGACAAAGAGGGTAAGATCTGGTCCCACCCTGTTTGTTGATATACCAGACCGCTGACATGTTGTCTGACTGAATTGCAATCGTTCCCAGAGGAAGAAAGGCATGAAGGGCCTGCAAAGCTAGAAGGACCACCCTCATCTCTAGGACATTTATTTGCAAGCTGGTCTCTATAGGGGACCACAGGCCTTGGACTGTCCTGCCCGAACAATACCCCCCACCCGAGTTGGGAGGCATCCGTGGTCACTGCGGCTTGGGCCAGGGCTGGAACAAAGGGTCATCTCTCCAAAATGTCCAGAGAACATATCCACCATATGAGGGATGACCGACAGATTCGACTGAGTTGAATTGGATATCCCAATGGCAGTTCCAACAGGGACCATTGTACAGTTAGAGTCCACTGTAGAATTCTCATGTGTAACAGGGCACACGGGAGAAGAGTTATGGTCACCACCATTGAGCCTAAAGCCCTCAACACCAATTCTGTTGTTGGGAGATAAGAATGGTAGATCAGGGAGACATGCATCCTCAGGTTTTGTACTCTCTCCAAGGTCAGGAAGATTTTGCACTGAAGCGTATCTATCCTGGCACTGATGTAGTTTATCACCTGTACAGGATCTAGGAGAGATTTGGATGCATTGATTGTGATCCCCAAATGCAGGGCAAGAAACAGGAAATAATCCCTGGTTTGAGAGAGTAGATGCCTGGTGGGAGCAGTGAGGAGCCAATCATCCAGGTACGGATAGACCTGAATCTCCTGAAGCCTCAGGTGAGCCACTACCACTGCCATCACTTTGGTAAACACCCTGGGGGCTGTGGTGAGACCAAAGGGTAGGGCTCAAAATTGGTAATGACTGACTCCTAGCCAGAAGTGGAGGAACCTCCTGGGGCTTCTGTGCATTTTTATGTGATAGTAAGCATCCTGGAGGTCTAACGAGCACATCCAGTCGCTTTCTTTCAGGTACGGCATGAGGGACTGTAATGTGACCATCCGGAACTTCTCTTTGGCAACTGACAGCTTCAGAATAGAAAGGTCCGGAATGGGCCTTAAGTCACCCATTTTCTTTGGCACCAAAAAGAATCTGGAGTAGAAGCCCGATCCAGACTGATCTAGGGGGATGGTTTTGATGGCTCATTTTTCTAGCAGCTTGGAAATTTCCTGTACTGCTGCCTCCCTTTGGATGGGTGGTACATCTGGGAGGTATCTGAGAGATTTGGGGGAACCCACAAAGGGGATAGACTATCCTCTGGATATGATCTGAAGCACCCAGCGGTCTGATGTTATGGACTCCCATACCGCTAGGTGCAAGGGCAATCATCACCCAACTGCCTCCAGAGTAGAGCAGTTGGGCCACCCCTCAGGGTTGCTGCCCGGGTCTGTCCGAGAAAGGTTCTCAAGACCCAAAATTCCTCAGACCCCCTCTGCCTCTGGGCCAGCGTTCATTCTGTCCCCCTCTGCCTCTGGGGGAAGAAGATCCCTGAGTGTCCCGGGAATACTGTGACTTCCAGAATCACATCTTCTTTTGCCCTCTCTGGTTCTGAGAAAAGGACCTCTGAGGGTTCGAGAAGTGGATCCCGATGGCACACAGTGTCTTCCGTCCTTCTCACTCTGGACTAACGTCTCTTTGATGGTCTTACCAAAGACAGTATAGCCATCATAAGGGGCTTTGGCAAAGGACGCCTTGAAGAGTTCCGAAAATTGACATAATCTGAGCTAGGCGTTGTGCCTCATGGACACGCTGGACCCAGCCACCCTAGCCACTCCTTCTGTGGCACGTGAAAGGAGTCACATGGATGTATTGGAAACTGCTTTTAAAGTGACCATCCTCACGGAGAAGAAGGCTCTGTCCTCCTGCGACATGGACTTAGGGGTAGAGTCCTCCTCCAGCTCCTTTACCAGGTTGCGTTGGAGTCTGGTGACATGGGCCAGGTAGTTCAGCACCCTAATTGAAAAGGTAGCTGAAGCATAAACCTGCTTCCCTAGGCGGTCCATCATCCATGACTCTCGGTCAGGAGGGTGAACCGAGGAACTCTCCTGGGCAAGTTCCTTCTTTGTTGCTGCTGCTACCACCATAGCATCTACAGGGGAGCCCTTGTTCCATGCTGGTCTGTTTGTGGGGGGACTTAAGATTTTGTCGGGTCTTTTTGGAATTGGTTCCATGATGCCCGGCTCCTTCTATGCCTGCAAGGTGACCAGATCCACCCAAGGATCCACGGGAGGGGACACCCAGGAAGTAGATGGGCCTGTGCCGAAAGTCTCCAGGAACCCGGACTCATCAGAAGAAGGTTTGGTGGGAGACCAACCTCCCCGTTGGCGCAGGATTTCCATGATGTCTCCAAAGGAGACATCCTCGGGAGGTGACCTAAGGGAACCTTCTCCATCATCCAAGTCCATATCCTCAGTGAGGGACTCGGGTAGTCCAAGTGTCTCCTCTTTCACATATGCTTGTTAGGCACCTCCCTGGTGGGGCTCTGTGGGGGGAACTCGCAAGCCACTTGTTCCTCAGGGGGAACCGTCTAGGGCTCCTCGAGCATGGGTTGTCCCTCTGGTAAAATGACGGGGACCATAGTAAGAGCTGAGGGGGTCTGGGTGGAGTCCGATGGGGCAGTCAAGGGTCTCGATCCAGCAGAGAGAACCCTTTCTACCACGTTAAATACTAAGGGAGAACGAACCTCCTGAGAACCCAATAAGGAGGCCGGTCTCCCTGGGTTTGATGAGAGAAACGGAGCCGGGCCCGAAGTGGATGGAGCTCTGAGGGAGGAAACTTGGCCCAACAAAGCCAGAGCCGATTAAAAAAGTTCCACTCCCTCGGATCCGACACCCAAACTCCGGCTCCGAGAGCGGCTCAGATCCGAGCTGGTCAGATCTGAAATGCTCCATGCAGCTGTTGGCATCAAGGAAGCAGGTACCATCGGTGCTGATCCCCTGACTGAAGCCATACTTGGATCCGAATACTCCGAACCCGATGGATGGATCAGAGAATGAGATATCGGCTGGAAAAAGGGAAGCAAAGTCCCCCCTCCTGAGGGAGAGAGGGCTGGCAAGACCCCCATCCGGATCTGAGTATGGATGAACCTCATCATTTTAGCCATATCGACCTCAGACAAAGACTGGGTGACCTCGACGAGGCCACGGACTCCGACCTTGCGAGACTGTGCACCAAGGCCCTAGAAGCTAAACGTGTCTCCTCTGGCTCCAGGAAGAACCTCAGAGATCGCAGCCGAGTCACGGATCTGTAATGTTTTTACAGGAAAAGGGAGGTCCAGAAACCTCTTGCACTTTTCCCTCACCTTCGACTCTCTCTCCTTCTCTCTGCCCCTTTTCTGCTCTGCTTCCACAGGCTTTTGGACAGGAGGTTGATTCCTGGCCTGGGAGGGAGGAGAAGCCAGGGGAAAAGAAGAAGGAGAAGTGGCCACAGCAGCCTCTGTGACCGAAGCCGAAGACAAGGCAACAGTCTCTGAAGGGGGAAGAAGGCCTTTCAGGGCCAACTTGGCCTTCCTATCTTTAATAGCATGAGGGTTGAATCCCACACATATAGAACAATCTACACTCAGATGGGCCACGCCCAAGCACATAACACACAGAGTGTGGCCATCCGCAGGGGATAATTTATGGCCACACTCAGTGCATCTTTTGAAAATAGGCTTGTCAGCCATACTGTCAGAAGAAAGAAAATTTTTAAAAGAAAAAGTTATTTTCTTTCTCTCTGAAAACACCCACTCACCACACTCACACACGGGGGGGGGGGGGGGCAAAAAATCCAGACAACTATTGAAACTAAGCTAACTACCCTAAAACACTATAACTCGATGCACCAAGCGAAGGGAGGAGAAAGGGGAACCTATTCTATCACCACCTAAAGATTTTTAAAGAAAAAAAGATATTTTAAAAGTTTTTTTTACCCACTTTAAAACCCAGAGCTCAAGAGATCATAATGCAAGCTATTTGTGGTAAACGAGATCTGGGGATGGAAGGTAGTGGAGGTGTATTATGGGTAAGGAGAGGAGCTTGGAGCTCAGAGCAGATGCTCGTAAAGTTGCTGACTCAGATCCGGTATGGATCCATATCCCACAGGTTGAAGACCAAATGAAGTAAACTACTTCAGATTAAACATATTTTACTCATAGGATGTTAACAAGAAATTTGTTGTTGGGGGATTGTAGATTGCTACAGTTAACAATGGGTTCTGCTTGATTACACAAGGGGCTTAGGTTGGACTTGTCATCCAAGTTCTTGTTGAAAGTATAGTTAAAAGACATATAAAGGGCAAAACATTTTACTCCATGTGTTACTGTTAATTGTGATGAAATATTTGGTGTGTGATGTTGGTGTAAGGACTGTTGCATGTATTACTGTACTGTCTGTAATCATGACACCACTGTTAGTTTGTTAGCATATATTGAACTACAGTACTGTAGGTATTAATTTTTTCCTGTGTTTGTTGCTTATTATTACAGGTTTTCCTGACAGTGGAAGTGTGGGACTTCTACCACCTGATGTCAGAGTATCTGCAGACTCTGATGATGATGGTGACCAAACAGAGGCACAGTTGGGGGATGCAGAGGTTGAATCTGACACTGAGGTTGACATACAGCCATCCCCTGTAATTTCATTGGATATAGCCAGTAGGCCTATGCCTACCCATTCCAGTGATCCCTCAGATATTGGACAGGTGGAGTGTGAGACAGTCAGGGAACTGTGGTTACTGCGGCTTCAATGCCCATTGACTCTGGCTGTAACCAAAATTTGGGTGAGGTACTACATGGGAGGGTTGTTATGGGTTCTCAGAGGAGGCCTGCTGTCCATCCTCCATCTGATCCAGGTGTCTCTTCCTGTGCCACTCACATTCAGGGCCATCATGGAGGCACAGGCATGCTCCCATATGTCCTCCAGAGAAATGCTTAGGGTTATACATGTGGCACAGGCCGACATGCGTGACCGCCTCCACCATGTTGCCGATTCAATGGATCAGATGAATGACACATTGGAGCATGTGGTGTCTGTGATGGAACATCTGCTGGGTGGGGGGGCAACATCCTAATAGGCATAGGTCAGCCACATCATGTGCTGTTAGCCATATTGGCCATGCCCAATCATGCTCCAGTAGTTGCAGTACTTCCATGGCTCTATCAGCGGTTGAGCTGTCCACACCCAGACGTGGCAGGCCATGGGGCCGTGGTCCTGGGCATCTTCAGCAGACATCAGTCATGTTCAGGTAGCAGCAGTGCATCTGGCTGTGGGTGTGCACATGCCAATGTAACTCCTGTCAGAGCCACTAATCATTGTTGGGTCCAACAACAATGAACTGCCACTTCTACCATCCAATCATTGTTGGGTCCAACAACAATGAACTGCCACTTCTACCATCCACAGCTCATAACTGTCCAACATACCAAGATGTAGAGCTAGCACAGAGCTTGGCTGTGTTCATGCAGACACTCACACACCATTTCACCTGGAGGACCCATACAGACACACACACAACAGTTACATGGTTCAGCCATAAAGCTTAAAACTCATTTTGTCTCACTAACCATTTGTTACTTTATCCAAATGTCTGTCTGCTTCTCTTTCTTACTCACACACACATTCACCAACCTTTTGTATTAGCCTAGGTTTCCTCCCCCCCACACACGACACCCTGTGCAAGTGATGATAATTGTGCCATATTCCTGTTTGCTATCTTTTGGATTCAAGGATACATAGGCTTTGGCCTGATGCTCAGGTGCATACCTGACTTTGTATATCTGCATTTGTGATATTGAATTGTTAATTGTACCTTTGACTTATACTGGTCTTAGAAAGTTAGACAGTTGATAGCATCACACCTTTTTTTGCATCAGCATTGTTAATGGTCTTGTGAGGTTGTGAAGTCTGAAATTGAAATGTGTCTCATTACTTCCTAACTTCTCTCTTTAATGATTTTACAGTACAAATGTATGGTGCTAAATGGAGGGCATGTGGTGATCAGCAGTACTTTTGAGAGGTATGACTGTGTGAATCTTTGATGCCTGAGACCTACTATTTAATAATGGACATATATAAGTCAAATAAGCCTCTGCTGTCATATGTTAAGGTCATTCCTGTACAAATCACCCACCTTTTACTTGCCTACATTGCCAAGTAACAACTCTGTCTGATGTTAGCAGTACACAGCCATTACATGGGTAAGTAAATGTTGTAAGTATTGCTTGGCATCAATGTTACTGTACGTATGTGCATAGGAGTAAGGTTTTAGCCCCTTAGGTGGTGAGTGAGTGTGCTGTGAATGGCCATATTGAGCACAACTGCATCTGCCTACACCCACAGCAGCTGTTGGTTGACCCTCTGACTCCTCACCTGCATGTGGCTGTGGTTACCTTGCCATTGGTGGTGGAATGTGTGCACCTTCCTCTTGTTGATCCTGCTGAAGCTGTTTTCTCAGGATGATGTTGCGTAGTGTAGTTGTGTAGCATTTCACATACAGTGAATATTTCAGTACATTTATGTGGATTGTACTGCAGGGCTCCCCCAGATGTATCTAGGCACTGGAACCATGACTTCAGCAGCAGTAACACACGCTCTATGATAGTTCTGGTTTGAGCATGTGCCTCATTATGGCATTCTTCAGGAGGTGTGCGTGCATTTCTGATGGGTGTCATCAGCCATGGATGTTCTTCATCCCACATTGCTGCAGTCCTAACACTTGGGTAGTCCGCTGTCCCTCGGTCGGCCCGAATATCAGAGTATAAGGCTGACGTCGGTCAAGGCGCATTTGACTGACATCAGAACGTCAGGGTACAAATGCGCATGACCGACGTCATATCCTCAGTCTTTTTTGCCGCATGGTCCGATGCAGAAGCAGTGTTGCAAGTGCTCTGAAATTTTAGTTTCAGACCGAAGTCAGAGTTGGTTAATATTTTGGTTTTTCTTGCCTCAGTGGTTTACCGGATGTCAGAAAAGTGAATAACTGTATTTCTTGTGGGAAACAGATACCGCATAGGGATTACCATAATTTGTGTATACCTTGTTTAGGACCTGAGCACGACGTTGTTGGATGCCGCTTTTGTGCTAGGTTTAACAAACGCACTATAAAGCGGAGGTTGGATTGTGCAAGGTTGGTCTTTGGGAAGCGGTGCAATTACAAAATGCCGCCGGATGCTCCCTTCCTCAAAGAAGCGCAAGGACAAGGCAGTTAAACCTAGGTTAGAGGAGTCGTCCGAACCGGACGCCAGTTCTTTAGAGGCATCAGTGGAACCGGTGGTTCCGACGGAGGCCTCTCTGGAGTCCCAGGGAGAAACTTTAATTTTACAGGATGTGGCCTCCCAGGAGGCAGGGCAGGCTGTAGGGGCTTCTCAAGTAACTGTACTCCTCCCTTCCTAAGGGGTCTAGGCCCTCTCTTTCTGCTTCCAAGGCTTCTCCTAGAGGCAGGTCTAGTTTAGCTTCTGTGGGTGTCACTCCCAGTTCTTCAGGTGCTGTGCCCAAGAAGCACATGCTCAAAATGGCAGAGGATTTAATTACTTTAATTAGAGGCTCTATGCCCCCTCCTGATAAGAGGCCTAGGATGGAACCTGTGGTGGGGGATTATGAGCAGGCTTCGGATGTGTCTGAGTCTTCGGCTGAAGACTTGCAGGAGTATTCTCATTATTCTGATTCTGATGTGGATGATTCTACTCCTTCTGCTTCTCCTCCTGAGGATTTTTCTTTCAGAGACCCTTCACTCCATGAGAGAGCATTTTAAATGGGAAGGTCAGGATTTCTCTGATTCCAGGAAAAGGCTTAGGGAATTTTTATTTTTACCCCAGCATAGGCCTTTAGCTATACCTCCTGTTCTGAATGTGGTGGAAGATGTGTTTGCAGAGGCTTCTCTTAATCCTGATTCTTTGCCTCCTGCTCCTGTTAAACCAGATAGGTATTACAGGGTGCCTGAAGCTAATAAGTATCTTTTTAAGAGTCCTAGGGCAGACCCAGAAACTGTTAGCCAGGGGCCTAAGGGTGTTAAGGCTTCTGTTGTCAAGAATCCGGTTCCTGCAGATAAAGAGGCCAGGGCCTTGGATAGATGGGGAAAGAAAGTTTATACTTCTTCCACTCTAGCCATGAGAGCTTTGAATTGCCAGTTTCACATGTTGAAATATCAAAATTATCTCCTTTCTCAGTTGAAATCTAAGGTTGATGCTCTGGCGGAAGGTATTGACTGTAAAGAGTTTCAAGATTTAGTGCACGTTTCTGAACAGGTGGGTAAGCATTCTTTGCAATGTGGTTTTGATGCTGTACAGGCCTCGTCTAGGGTGGCTGCCACTGGGTCAGTTCTTCGCAGGCATGCCTGGCTGAGGGATCAAAATTTATCTGACCATGTTAAAACTAGGATTTTGGATGCCCCTTTGCAATCTGATGTCCTGTTTGGTTCTCCTGTTGAGGCAGTTTTAAAGAAAATGGAAGACAAGGCTAAGTCTATGCAGACTGTTAAAGATTTTTTGCAGGTTCAGCCTCCAAAGTTTAGTAGAAATTGGCCTACTAAAGGGTGGACGTATCCTTCTTATGATTCCCAGTCTAGGGGTAGATCTAGACGTGGCAGGGGCAGAGGTCAGGGCTCTTTCAGGCCTAGGACAGGGAGTTCTCCTGCACAGTCTGCGAGTGAGGGCAGGGGTCAGTCCTTTCGTAAACAGACCCAATGACCTTCCTATTCAGCTGCCAGAACCTTCTCGCCTGGCAGCACCTTTGGGAGGAAGGTTGGCACTTTTCAAAGAAAATTGGAGTTTGATTACCCAAGACAAATGGGTACTGGATATCATACATCACGGTTACAGGTTTTATTTCCATACCTTGCCTCCTTTCAAAGGCATGCCAGACATTCCTCCTCAGCAAAGAATAGAGGCTCACAAACAAATTTCACTGTTGCTCCAAATAGGGGCCATACAGCCGGTTCCTATGCCAGAAAGGGGCCTAGGATTTTATTCTCCGCCTGTTCCTAGTCCCAAAGAAGGGGAACACGTGGAGACCAATTTTGGATTTATCTATCCTCAATACTTATCTGGACATTCCCAAGTTCAAAATGTTGACGTTGCAGCAGCTTTTACCTTTGCTGGGCAAAGATCATTGGATGGTAACTTTGGATCTCAAGGAGGCTTACCTTCATGTTCCTATCAGACTAAAGTGCAGGAAGTATCTGCGTTTCGAGCTGGGACTTCTCACTATCAGTTCTCTGCATTGCCCTTTGGCTTATCTACTGCCCAGAGTGTTCACGAAAGTTCTGGCTCCAGTGATAGCTTTCTTCAGGCTAAAAGGAATACAGATCTATCCTTATTTGGACGACTGCCTGATTCTGGCTCAAGGAAGGGAAGAGCTTCTTCATCATTTGGAATATGTGATAGCAGTGCTAAGATGCCTGGGGTATTCTGTGAACGAAATAAAGTCCAGTCTAGTACCCTCTCAAGACATGTGCTTTCTGGGTGTGAGACTGAATACAGCATCCCAGATGGCCTTTAACCCCGGACAAACAAAAGAGTCTATCCCTTTACTTCCTTCAGCTATCTCATCAGTCCGGGCTGACTGCAAGGACAGTCCTTCAAGCCTTAGGGTTCATGGCATCTTGTATTCTGGTGCTTCCCAATGCCAAACTGCATATGAGGAAGCTACAATGGTATCTCAAAATGTATGGACACAGCACTGCCAGGATCTGGACACTGTCATTCAAATAATACCTTGCATTCAAAAGGAATTTTTGTGGTGGGCTCAGGAATGTCACCTAAACAAGGGACTCTCTGTGACCCGGCCAGAGGCGAGTCAGATTTTAACAACAGATGCCTCAGACATAGCTTGGGGAGCTCATCTAAATGGAAAGTGGATACAAGACAAGTGGCCTGCCAGACTACAACATCTACATATCAACATGAAGGAGATGTTAGCAGTCCAGTTTGCATTAATAGCTTTCAAGGATTTACTTCTTCCAGGGCAGGTGTTGATTCTAACAGACAACACAACTGTCATGTGGTACATCAACAAGCAAGGGGGAACACATTCTTATCCTCTATGCAGGCAAGCAATGATTTTGTGGGAGACTGCTCTCAGTTTACAACTAAATCTTCAGGCAAGGTTTCTGCCGGGAGCACAGAACTCCTTAGCAGACGTGTTAAGCAGACAAATCATGGATCCCCACGAGTGGAAACTGGATCTTCATGTATTTCAGAAATTGACAGTGTCCTGGGGAACTCCAGACATAGATCTGTTCGCTTCTCCACTAAACCACCAGCTGCCAAAGTTTTGCACAAAGCGGTTTCATCCCACAGCTTGGAAAGTGGATGCTCTTTCTTTCAGTTGGAAAAATCTTCATGTGTATGCCTTTCCACCTCTGCCTCTCCTCCCAAAGGTACTTCTGAAGGTCAGACAGGACAAGCCAAGGATGATTTTGATAGCTCCAGATTGGCCTCGACAGCACTGGTACCCACTACTGAGAAGTCTAGCACGGAAGCCTCCATGGCCTTTGCCTTTGATTCCACATCTGTTGTCCCAGGAGGACAGTCATTTGCTCAATGTCAAACTTCACTCTCTTCACCTAACAGCATGGCATATTCTGTTTTAAACCATAAAGGGTCTCAACTTCCACAACAAGTTTTGAATGTGATTTTGGAAGCCAGAAGGCCTAGTACAAGGAAAGTATACGCAGATAAATGGAAAAGATTTTTATTTTGGAGTGCAGCTAAGGATTTGGATGTTTCTGAGCCTGATTTAAGTGTGGCTCTTCAATATCTTACTGAGTTATTGGACAAAGGTTTGTCCTTCTCTTCTATTAAGATTCATGCTGCAGCAATTTCAACTCAGTACGATTGTGACCCACCATTGTTTTCTCATCCTTTATTCAAGCAATTTCTTAGAGGGGCAAAGAATATAAGACCCCCACGAAGAGCTCCTACTCCTGCTTGGGATCTCAATTTTGTGTTGGAGAAACTCACTCTACAACCTTTTGAGCCTGCAGCTACTGCTGAGTTGAAATATTTGTCATGGAAAACTGCTTTTTTGTTGGCCATTACCTCTGCAAGAAGGGTTTCTGAATTGCAGGCCCTTATGGCAGTTGAGCCTTTCTTAATTTTCCACAAGGATAGGGTATCTTTACGTACTAATCCTTCCTTTATGCCTAAAGTGGTTTCTAGTGTGGCTTTAAACCAAACTATTCATTTGCCTACTTTTTATGCAAATCCCCAAACTAAAGGGGAAAAGATTTTGCACACTTTAGATGTACACAGGCAGTTGCGATATTATTTGGACAGAACTAAAGGGTTCAGACAATCTCAGCAGTTATTAGTTTCTTTTGCTTTGTGCTCTCAGGGCAAGCCCGTGTCAAAACAAACTATTTCTAAGTGGATTGGATTTTGCATTGCTTTCTGTTATTCCCATCATGGCAAAGAGATTCCAGCTGGGATTAGACCTCATTCCACTAGGGCTACTGCCACTTCAACAGCTTTTGAGGGGTGGCTACTAAGGATATTTTGGAGGCAGCCACTTGGAGTTCAGTGCATACCTTCTCTAGGCATTACCACCTTCCATTGTACTCTAAATCCAGGGCTGGTTTTGCCACTGCTGTGTTGCAGGGCATTTTGGCAGCTCCTGCTTCATTATAATTTAGCCATCCTCCCTTACCTCTGCTTTGGGATTCTACCCAAGTGTTAGGACTGCAGCAATGTGGGATGAAGAACATAGTACAGTTTTGTACCTACCAAAAATGTGGATGTTAAGATCCACATTGCTGCAGTCCCTCCCTCCTTCCCCTCTGCTGTTTGAGGTGGTTGTGTGGGTTGGGTTATCCTTCTGAGGTATATTGCATTTTGTATATATTGTATATATTATACATATTTTTGGTGTTAGGCTAGTTGGTTGTTTAGTTGAGGTCTATGGGTTTTGACCTTTCTTTTTAGGGTCTTCTGACATCTGGGGCAAGAAAAGACTGAGGATATGACGTTGGTCATGCGCATTTGTACCCTGACGTTCTGATGTCAGACAAATGCGCCTTGACCGACGTCAGCCTTATACTCTGATATTCGGGCCGACCGAGGGACAGCGGACTACCCAAGTGTTAGGACTGCAGCAATGTGGATCTTCGAACATCTACATTTATGGTAGGTACAAAACTGTACTTTCCAGTGTATAACCTGCATCCTCCAGTAAATGACCCTGTGGGGTATCCCCCATAGTGAACATCTGATACAGTTAGGAGTGCCAGATATGTGAGTCATGGTAACTGCCGGGGTTGCCAGCATACATGTTCAAGCTGATTCCCTTGGCATTACACATGACTTGGCAGCTACAAGAGTGGAAGCCCTTTCTATTTATGTAGAGCTTTTCTTGTTCCCCGGGTAGTGCCTTAAATTCTATATGTGTGCAATCTATGGCACCCAGTACTTAGGGCAGTGTGCTACAGGGTAGACCTCCTGCATATTTGTGGCACTGTCCTCAGAAGTTTGGGTAAAATATATGTAGTCACTGGCATGTTGGAACATAGCACTCAGGAATTGATGGAGAATCCTGGATGCTGATGCCTCTGACACCCTCAGTATGACCCCTGTTGGTCTCTGAAAGGTACCTGTAGCTAAAATTTTAAGTGCTACACATACCTTTGTATCCACTGGGATGGGATCCCCTCGCTTTGCCCTGGCTCTGAGTTGAGGACGACAGAGGTTTCAGAGTTGCTGCAGTGTGTCTATATCCACCCTGTAGTGCTCTACAATTTCCACATCATGCAGATTGTAATAAGTTAACCAGGGTCTGAAAACTCTTCTCCTTCTTGGCCTTGGTCTATTCACAGCAGTAGCAGCATAGACATTAGCCTGTTGCACAAACACATGAATAAAAGCGCCAGCAGCCCCTAACATTGTTTTTGTGTAGACTCCTTTCCATGGCTGTATTCCAATAGGTTTTATAATTTACAAGGAAAACCAGCAATGAGTCTACATGGTTGCTTTTAGCTTGTTGAATAGCTCCTCCATCTTGGATTGGTTGATTAGCATACAGTTCGACTTCTTATGGTGTAATTAACATGCCACAATGTTTACCTTGTTTGTGTGGCTCTGTATGGCTCTACACACCATGTAGAGCTGCTTACTGAATCTGTTAAAACGGTTTGCTACCATGTGATTGTAGTGAAGTGATGGGCACACTGTAAATGGACCTTGTAGGCTTTATTGAATCAGGCTAAATGTTTTTATCTTGACAATTATTCAATTTAACATTGCATAGATTGCTCAAGTCGTGCCTTCCCAAAACATTATTATGTATATATTATTCACAGAGATTCAGTTTATTTCTATGTAGTTTCCTCCTTCCTTTTTCTAAAAATCCCACCAGTTCTTCTATTTCTTTTACATCATTTAACATTTCTGTTACAGCTGGCTTCGCTTTTGATTTCCATTTTCTAGTGATTGTTTTTTTTGGCAGCCAACAACATTAAACATAGTAGGGCCTTACTTTGTCTAAGTTATTCAATTTCTATATCCCAGCTCAAAAATAATAATGTCCTCAGTTAAAATAATTTTATCACCCAATATTTATGGCAAAATATGCCACACAGAATTTCTATCACCTCATTGCATTTCTAAAAAGCATGTTCCCAGGTATCCCTCTCTTTCCCATCACACCTCCATCAATTGCTGTGTATCTGTGCTAAAAATTATCTGAAGTCTACTTGAGGTATAAAAATACCGATGCAAACATTTCTGTGGAAAATCCTAAACCTCCTAGATTTTCTTGCATACGTGGGAGCCATACAAATGTCCTCGCATTATTTCTTTGTATATTGCCTTTTCATACTCATTTCCCTCTTTTAACTTCATTGAATTAATTCTTATAGTTACCGTGCATTATTTTATATACAGCGGCCTCTTTTTAGGAAATAATTACTTTTTTTTTTTTTTGCTGCAGCTTCTGTTCCAGGCTCTACCATAAATTCATCCAGAGTGAGTCTTTCATTTAATACTTTCCTAGTCTTTTCTCTATGCTTATACTATGATATCAATCCCTGATATCATATTATATACATGATATCATGGTTTGGGAAGACAGACTCCAACCCACAGTCTGAACTTCTGTTTGGCCCCATCACACTCTATGACATTTCCCTCCCTGGTTATTTATTCCCAATGTCTTGGTTTCTTTGCTAATATTCATCAGTAAATTCCATCTCCTTTTGCCTATTCTATGTGCTCCTACTTACAATCATACCTATCAGTAAAATCTCTTTCCTCCATTCTCATGTTGTCTTAGTTCTCAAAATATTTTCTGCTGCTTTGTACATATAATATTCTGTATGGTTGCTATTGTTCTCTTTAAATGCCTGCATTCAAAATCCAGCCTACTCTCTCCTTATTTTGTAAACTGCCCCCTATTTCAACATCATTTTTTTCCAGTCTGATTATTAGTTTTCTGCTTCTGCTATGTATGAGCCTTAAATGTGCAACTCTAAAGGATCCCTTCAAATCTGGTAATCCTAAACCACCATGTTCTGTGGGAGAAAGAAATCAACCCATTTCATCTTAGCTTCTTTCCCACCCAAATAAATTCATTTAATTCTTTATTATGGCCCGCAACTTTTTCTCTGGTTGATAATAGTATGACTGACCTGTTTACAATACCAAAGTGACTAAAACATTTTCACTGTTTGTACTTTTCTGTCCATACCCATTTTCAAAAGATTCCAACTTTACACTTTTTGTATTATTTTTTTGTTTAGTCACTTCACACATATTAGCTTTCATAAAATAATCATTTTTAATCCAAATGTCTGTATACTTTATCTTATCACGTAGCCATAATGGTAATGCTGAACCAGTTCGTGTATGGGAACATAGTTTATAGTTATAGCCTTTGTTTTATCCTCATTTATTTTATATCCTGAAAAGAAAACTTGAAACTATCTGAAAATGTTCCACAACTGTTATACCCTTGTGGCTCTAAGTATATATAAAGCAAATAGTGAAGGAGAAAGAGGACACTCCTGCCTGGTTCCTCTATTCAAACCCAGCTTGATAGAGCGAGAGAAATAGACCATCCCACCTTGATTTTTGCCTCTGACACTTCATATATCTTCCTAATTAACCCCATTATTTTAACAGGAAATGGAAATGTTGCCATTGCCCTACTCATAAAATACTAGCTTCTCTGCATTGAGACCAATCAGCTATAATAGGGTCTTTTTGTACTCTGCTTCCATCTGCTAATCATATTTCTGCTAATGTCATCAAGTGTTTACCTTCCCTCCAGAAAACCACATTGATCCATATCTATCAGTTTTGGCAACACCTCAGCCATTCTCTTAGCTAGTATAGACATAAAACATTATAATCATAGTTCAAAATTGAAACCGATTGATATGAAATTGGACTTAAAGGGTGTTTGCCCTTTTTGAATAATACAGCCAGCACGTCTTTCTTCCAAGATGCTGGTATTGTCCCACTTTTTTAAATATTGTTAAACAGAACCTTTCAAATCTTTATCATATTTTTTCCTCTTAACATCCAAATTTTCACAGGAATACCATCTTTTCCTGAGATTTTCTTGTTGATTGATTATGCACCACTATTTTTATATAATTCTCTCCTATCTTAGCTATTAATTATTGAGCCTCATCTTCTTCTAACCTTGGCATATTTAAGTCTTTCATAAACATTTCCATTTTTATGTTTTCTTGGCTCCCCCATTTCTCTGCTGCACACAAATTTCAATAAATGTTCTGAAATACCTGTAATACCTGTATAGGATCTCTAGTTTTTTTATAACCATAGGCTCCCTTAGCTGGGCAACAGCCCTTTCTATTTTCTTTTGCCCAAGTCATCTGCTAACACTTTTTGTGATATGGGGTTGTTATTAAAAATATTTGCTTATCTGTGACCTTTCTGAATTCATGCACCTATCCAAATACTCCCTTATTTTTCCTTTAGCACTTAACAGTTGCTCCTCTTCTTGTTTTGTAAGATTCCTTTTCATCTACAATACTTTAACCTTTGATTATAAAGGACTTATGTCTGTGCTAGTTAAGAGAATGACAAAGGTGTTGCCAGAAGTGATAGATATGGATCAGTGTGGTTTTGGGGAGGGGAGGCAAACATTTGACAACATTAACAGAATGATGATGAGCCAAAGGAAACACAGTGCAAATCGACCCCATTACTGCTGTTGGGTCTCAAGCAGAGAAAGCATTCAATAAGTTAGCTGGGATTTTAAATAATCCCTATTACTTCTTTCCCATATCTCTTTTTCTGTCATTTCTACAATATTTTCAAATTTCATATTCATTTTATCCCACTCCTCAGCTATCCATTCTGAAACAAAAATGTAGACATTCCTTGATAAGTCTTGAGTTGTTTTCACTACCCATTTCTTAAAATCTTCTCTTTTTAATAGGTTAGTAGAAAAGAACCAATGTTTACTTGACTATCCTGCATTTTTATTTTAGTCTTTATTGGTACGTGTTCTAAAATAGTTACTGCACGTGTTTCAAAACTGCCAATTAAATACTCATGTTCTTGTTAAATATTGTTTCTGTCCAATCTGTCCCAGTTATTGTACCTTGGCAAATAATATGTAAATTCTATCTGGGTTCCTGCTAGTTCTTTCATGCCTTTCATTCCAAATATTCTCATATATTTCTTTAGATATCTACCCTCTTTTGTTACATTTTCCTTTTTGGTCACCCGATATATCTTCACTGTTGCATATTAGGTTTCAGTCCCCATTCATAAAAAAGATTCCCTGCTGGAAGCTGATTACCTCTCCCATGATTCCCTTAAGCTCCGCAATAGTAGTTTTATGTCGAACATGAATACATGCCAGTGTAATTATCCTTCCATGCCACTAACCCCTTATTACCACAAATGTATTCTTGCTGCCTGTTTTATATTCCCCTGTCACTATTGGGGCTCCTCTTGCAATCAATATTATTACCCCTCTTTTCCTTTGTCCCTGATACTCTGCTGAATAAACATTCTGGAATCCTTTCTTTATCAAATCTCCATGCTCATTTCTTTTTAAGTATGTTTCTTGTAACATTGGTATTTGTACATTACACTTCTTAATATAATTAGATGCTCTTTGCTTCTTGTCCATACCTACAATGCCATTCAAATTCCATGATATGACTGATAAGGCAGTCATTCTAATAAGATATTGTTACTTTCACATATTCTACATGACATTTTTTTTATATATGTTTCCAGCTAGCAACTCACGTTCATACATTAATGTTTAGTAGGCTGAACTTAAAGGTTCTTAAAGCTTTTTGTCTCTGTTTAGACCCATGTCATATTTTCCTAGACTTTTTGTTTCAATAAAAACATAATAATGTACATTTTCATTTTTTAACCCCAAACCCTTTTTAACTGACAATGAACACACTCAATGATATATATTTTTCAAAAAAAGAAAATTGCCCATTCATATTTGGGCAGATGTCCCATATAGACAGCTGCACCTACAAGCTTTACCCATTCTAAAGTTCAGTTTAATCATGCTGACAACTCATGTTAGAGACTGTGTTCCATTCTGCACCCACACCATCCTTTCTTATTCCATCATAACTTTCCTGCTAGATTTGAAAAACAACCTGTATACTCTCAGTTGAAATATAGCATTAAGAAAAAGTACCCTGGTTATCATTAAATTAATAGATTTTTGTATTTTTACAATTTATACTGAAGTGGTTGTTAACTAGTAGGAATACATCCTCTTGTATTCTCCTCAATGTTGCAGACTTCATTTAGTTTCAGTCTCTTCATACACATTCCTCTCAGTTCATGGTTCAGTCATTTCATAATTTTATTACTTGTATCTGCAGACTTTCTTTTGTACAGCTCTGCTAGAAGATTTAAAAAAGAACAGAAAAAAGTACATTCATACTTCAGCAAGTCACTAATAAGACTAGCAAGGCTCCCCAAAACCCTACATTTAGAATATATGTGCATACTGCCTATAGCTACTTTACAATGTAACATGCATTTGGCCTCAAGAAATTTGTTGTACATATATTATAAAGAGAAAACAAAGATCTTTTTTACTTAAAGTTTATACATATATATTATTAAGAAAAGGGGGAACTTTTTTCCATACAGTTTCTTCTTCACTTCCTTCATTATCCTTCTAAATGTTAATGACAAAGTGGAAAATTATATTGTACAGTCCACAACCGGTTTAAAATAATTTGCAAACTTCCATTTCCCCCTTCTTTCCATCATTTATTGTAGAAGCGCAGTTCCCATAACCAAATTACATCTTATAGAAATATCCCTTCAAAGTTTGCTTCTTTGTTATCTACTTTCAAATGCATGTCATTCCTCTTCTTTATCTTCTCAATAACCTAGCATTGGTCTCTGGTTCAAATCCAGTTTGCTTCTTGTTTTTCTCATCATCTCCTGTGCTTTTTTCTATTACTCAGTCATTTTGTCCATAGGCTGGGCCATTGTCAGAAAATGAGAAGAAGAATCTTTTTGAATGTGATGGCTCACCTTTTTGCTGGATAAACTTTATTTCCTCCTTCTCTTGTTCTACATTCTTCTGAAAAAAATATTTTGAAGACAGCTGATTATAGCAACTTGCCTCTCGACATCCCAGATTGCAGGGATAAACTTGGTTTTGTCGTTTGCCTGGTGTACCGTGAATAATCATTCTCTATGAATACTCTGGTGTACCCTTTTGATAACACGACGCTTCTGCCACAATTTTGCCAGAGCAGCTCTTTCTGCTTTACTGCCTCTTAAAAAATATAGGCCTTTGCTTCTTTCTCATGTCCAGATTTGGAACATGGATACAACGTGCCCTTCCTATTAACAAAGCATACTAGTCCAGCTGCTTTATTTGTAGTTTCATAAAATTAATGCAGTCTGTTGCTTCCAGTTTCTCTGGTACAGCAGCTAGTCTAAGGTTTTCTCTGCATGCTCTGTCTTCTAGCTCTACTAGTTTTTGAAACAGCTCTTCTTGAGAAGCTTCACATTCAGCCAGTCTTTCCTTCATTTCAACCACTGATTTCTGCGTAGCTGCTTAAAGGTTCCTTTTTTTCTTTCCAGCCTTTTGTTATTTAACTGTATGTATTTCTCCAGTGTCTCCCTTACTTCAAACACATCTGAATGCATTTGATTTATTTTTCTTCCAAATTACTGGAAGTCAAACCTGACCTGTTCTTGCTGAACAGCTGAAGGCTCTTCTCCACAAGAATTTTCTCTTCTCCTTTTCTAATCAGTTTTCTCTTATTTTCTCCAGATTTTTTAGTTGCTTACATCCAGATATGTAGTGATCAACCAGTAACTGAATTTTACCCACATTTTATTTTTGTCTGCTTTCTAAAGTTATTGTTTTCAGAGTGGAAGAGCTCTAATCTGTTGATCAGTGTTTAGCCATCTTGGAAGTCCAGCACAACTACTCTCACATCCTCTGATGGAATACGATGTGATATAGGTGATGTTCTTCAGCTGCTGGGGATAGTTAAGTAACAATTCAGCAAGGAAAGTAAATATAAACAGTCCTTTGCAAAATGGGGAAAAAGTGTATCAGCTTTAATATGGTGAAGCAACTGATACTATTTAACTTCTTGCCTTGTGCAGAATGAATACCATGAAACCAAGTTTGAAACAAATTTTTTTGTACAATGGTGATGTTAAAAATATTAAAAACAACATAAATAAATTGACCATTAAGATTTTGAGACGTACACAAATATAAACAGATGCAGTTTGTGAATATATTATGAAAAACTTATACAATCATGTTTTACAAATGTAAATAAACTTGTTAAAAAGGGAAAATGTGCATAAAGGAAACGGAAGGTGATTATCTAGTAACATTACAACTAAGGTAGTCAGAAAGAATAATTTTATAGCTTTATCTAATAAATGGGATAAGTGAGTGCCTAAGATTGATTTAAAAAAGAATCAAACTTCTTGCAGGGTATTTTCATGTCAGAATGCTACATGCACTCCTCCACATACTGAAGCATGGCCACAAAACTAATGGAGTATTTTTGAGGCACATGCCTGTAATACTTATACTGTCCCCAGTAGGTCACTGAAAGGTACCTATAACTAATATATGGAAAGCCACACAACTAATACACGTAAAGCCATTTAGTATCTAATCGGATAGGTAGTCCGTGAGTTTCACATGGCTGAAGACGAGCCAACACATATCTACAATGTCTTAAATGGTTCTCTATCTACCTGGTACCTGTCCAAAGTGTCAGCGTCATGTAGTTTATGAAATGTTAACAGTGTACAATGATTCTGCACCCCCAGGAGCAACAACAAGTTCCAGAGTGCATGACAGAAGCAATAACAGCCTCTGGCAAATACACATTTATTAATACTGCAGCAAATTCTAACATTAATTAGCAAGTTTCTCAGTCTGAAAACAATCATTCAGTTGAGTTAAATTACACAGGGAGTGCAGCTCTGTTGCCTATCATTTATACTTTTAGGAACTGTTCCTCCATCTTGTTTTGATGCATTAACATACACAAAGAGAATCATTTTAATATTACTGTTCAATAATATGTCATTATATAGCCAGTAGCATATACTGTTAGAAAAATATGTATTAATATGTGTATGCTTAATGCCAAATTAATAATCAAGTGTTTTTAATATGCTTTTCATTCTATTTTTCATGCACTGTGATTTATATAAATTGAGTTTCATATGAGACTGAAAATATGCTTTACTAAAACTGCAGCATGCTTACTGAAACTTGCAAGTTGCCCTCTGACCTAGTAACTGCTAGCACAGCAATATCTTTGTTTATGCCTTGTGGAAATTTACTTGAGAAGCAGGTGTTTATCTGCTAGGTCAGAAGCATATGAATAGACAATATTACCATTTTATAAATGTAATAATTCTAGACAAACAGCCTTGTTCAGAGGATGGAAACCTCTGCAGCTGCAGTAGTTTAGAGATAAGGTAGACAAAGGATTATTAGAGAAATGAACTGCTAGCATTGTGTTCGATTTAGCTATAGTATCTTGAATGTAACATAACAAGTATCTAACTGAAAGTAACCAAGGCCATGTTGTTTTCCTCAGGAAGTTTCACATAAAAATTGTTTAAATTAGCAGAAAATCATGGGAAAGATGGTCAGCAGATGATGACCAAAAGGTGGTAATTCGTTACGTCAGCATGGTAGGACAGGATTAATTTGATAACCTATAAAAATGAATGCATTTCCTGTTTCTGGTTAGACAAACTCTGTATTAGCACGTTTTTGTGTCCTTGCTGCAAGATTAAAGTGCCTTAACCTGAACCTACCATGTTTTGATCATTTTTAAAGTATATTTTTCCTTTGACAGATTGGTCCTTTGGGCTGGAATACGTATCTCTCGCTCTGGACCTAGGTCAGAATTGGGCCCGGTGGCATGCATCCGTACGAAGAGGCCAAATCGGCTCTTCTGTTTTGAAAGACCTCCGACTGAATTGTCGTTCGAAAGAGGCCAGCCACTGTTTCTGATCTGGGATTGGAGGACGAGTCAACGATCTGGTGGATCAACTCACGGAGGGTCAGGTAAGGAGGAATTACCTTATTTCTGTTTCAAGATCAGGGACTAGTTACAGAACTGTATTTTTGGTCAGGTAAATTTGCCTATGCAAATTAGGGACAGAAGAAGGGGTTACTGTTTTTTGTCATAGATCAGGGAAACAGAATAGGTAAACAGTTATTCTAGATAAACTGTGAGAAAGGTGTAGACTTGTGGTACCACGTGATAGAAAGGGTTACGTAACAATTTACAGCTTAGCTAAGACACCAATGGGAAATCAGTGCACAAAAAGTTCCCGGGACACGCCCCTAACCGAAGACGCGAAGTATATGCAATTACAGCGTGCCGATAATATTAAATATTATACCAAAAGGGTCGACAAGTACAAATTCGAGGGTAATTTGGATAAACTTGCACTTATGAAACTTGTAAAACAGTTAAAAATAGACGTGAAAGGTCAGTTAAAAAAGCAGAGACAATTAGGAGTCCCTCAGGCGCACAGGTGGCTTGAGAAAGCAAATCATAGGGAGCAAAGAATTAAAAATTCAAAAACTATGTTTTTAGACAAAGAAGACAATAATTTAGTAATAGCAACGGCCCCTCCTTCGCCCCCTCCACTTCCGTTACCAGAATATGAAGCGAGTGGATGAGCTGATCCACCTCCGCTATACCCAGCTGTCCCTGCAAAAGCACAACCGTTTGTCAGGGATCCCATCGAGACCAGGTCTCGAACATGCGACTTGAGGAGGAAAATTAAATTAAATTAATTAAATAGAGCATCACAAGCTATGAGCGAAGAAGAGATATGTCCGCTCATAGAAGTACCGAATACTCAGGCAGGACAGGCAGGACAAGATCCGACTCTTTTAGTTTATAGACCGTGGATACCGGAAAATATCCGGAAAGCCACAGAAGGTATTCCCCACCCAAAGGTGAATTTTAGAAAATTTTTAGAGGACTTACAGGGTATGAGATTAAGTTACCATTTGAATGGAGAGGAAGTAAAAAAAGTAGTTAGACAAATTGTGGGTCCAGATTGGCACATGATTAGTGGCAACTGGAATCCTCGTGACACACAACTTAGACCACTCCCACATACTGATGCAGAACTGGATGGTAGAGTAAAGGGTCTAACAGACCGAATCTCTGAAAAGTGGAAGCCTAGGGCTGATTGGACTTGTATTAATCAATGCATATAGCAAGAAAAAGAAACAGTAGATGGGTACTATGCCAGATTATTAGAGTGCTTTAACAATCATAGTGGCATGACAGTTCCTGAAAATCAAACGAATGATTCCCCGTATGAACAAGAATTGAAAAATGCATTTTTAAAAGGTTGCATTGCACCTATTAGTAGCTTCATTACAAAGCATATGATAGATCATCGAACAAGTAGGTTACAAGCCTTACTTGAATATGCTAGACATGCAGAAAGACATTTTAATAGTAAAAAGAAAAAGAAAACCCAAGTATTTTCAGCAGAAGATGGGTCAGAAGTATTTGTAGTACAAACTGGGAAAAAGGGTAAGAAAAATACCCAGGGAAATAAACAATCTGACAAACGATCAGAAGATTTCGTGGAAAGAAAGAAAAAGGGTGAGTGTTTTAAGTGCGAAAAAAAAGGACATTTAGCAAGGGATTGCAGGCTAAACAAGAAGGCGACTACAGAAAATAAGGAGGATGAGGAATGACTATATGATAGTCAGGAATCATTAGATGAGAGTGAGCAGGGAAAGGTAAGTGTAAATGTGATAGCAGGAGAAGAGGATGTGACACAAGGAGTAGAGGATGTATATGAATACACAGATGTAGAAGAAAATAAAATTTTAGACCTAGCTCTTTTGAGCTTAGACCTTTACTTAGCAGACACGAAACCGGAAGTGACGCTTCTGGTGGAGGGGAGGGAAGTTCAATTTTTGTGTGACTCAGGGGCTTCACGCACCCTGATACACCCTTCCAAACTACCGGAAGATACAGAATCACCAGATTATATACTAGTGAAAGCAGCTAATGGACAGCTGTATCGGGAGCCACTCTCCCGTGACATTACAATAATAGACCCCATTTCAGGGATGACTCAGAAAAGTAAAATTGTAGTTTCTGCAAAATGCCCAGTGAATCTTTTGGGTAGAGATTTGATGCAGATATTTGGCATAGCCGTAGTTCCAACCATGCAGGGTATGGAAGCACAGTGACAAATGGACACTTTTGTAGTGCGACCGGAGAGTGAAATATATAATTGGTATAGCCAGGACTTGGTTATGACTGGTCCAGGGGCAGTAACCGAAAAACTAATGAACGTAGCCATCAGCAAGTTCCCCTCCCTCGACATTGACAAACAGCATTTGTTGCATTGTACTCTATATTACTGTAATAGACCAGGACCTGATAAAGATTATGAACAAAAATTGTTTCAAAACCATGCAAACAGGCTAGTATTGCGAAACTTGTACTGGGATGCAGAAGGGAACAGTGTAGCAAGCTGTTCATTGCCCCAGGAATTTTTAGCACTTTATAAATCTAATCGACTGCCCCATGTTAGTTTGACTAAGAATAAAACTTTAAAATGGGCAGACTTAGGTGAAAAAGTCACAAGGTGGGAAAAGCAGACAAAATTAGAGCTTTCAGAACAGGGAGTACAGAAACAGAAATTAAATTGGATCACACAGACACACCCAGCTGTATACTCACAGGCTAGTGAGGATAGCTGAGTATTACTCTTATTAAAAGAAGAGAAAAAAGCCTTGCGAGACATACCAGATATTCTCTGGTCAGCAGGGAAATCAGATGTAGGACTAATACGAACAGCAGGACCAGTTACCATAACGCCAAAGTCAGCTTTTAAACCCCAGAAAAGACAGTATCCCTTGAGAAAGGATGCAGAGGTAGGAATCAAACCTATCATAGCAGCCTTACTTAAGGAAGGAGTCTTAATAGAATCTCCTGATTCACCATGTAATACACCTTTATTTCCTGTCAAGAAAGCAAACGGGGAATGGCGTATGGTCCAAGATTTACAAGCAGTGAACAATGCAGTTATACTCAGGGCACCAACGGTGCCAGATCCACACACTTTACTGAATGATTTCAAGCCAGAACAGAAGTATTTTTCAGTGGTAGACATAAGTAATGCATTTTTCTCTATACCGATACACCCTGACAGCCAATATTGGTTTACATTTCAGGGAAAGCGGTACACATATACCAGATTACCACAGGAATATTGTGAAAGTCCAATAATATTTGCACAGGAAATGGCAAGCAACCTGGCGGGATTTATCCCACTGAAAGGTAGTCAGATTCTACTTTATGTAGACGACATTCTGCTGGCAGCCCCCACCCAGCAAGAATGCAAAGAAGACACGATAGCTTTGTTACAATTTTTAGCTACTCAAGGTCACAAAGTAAACAAAGACAAGTTACAGCTTTGGAGAAAACAAGTTAAATACTTAGGATATGTAATATCCAAAGAAGGTAAAATATTAGATAAAGACAAAAAAACAGCGATTTTACAAGCACCTAGACCAACTACCAAGAAGGAAATGATGTCCTTCCTGGGAACTACTAATTTTTGTCGGAGTTAAATACCAAACTATGCTTTGGAATCTGCTCCACTGGCTGATTTAATATTTAAAAAACCGATGGCCGCACAGGATTTATTACAATGGACACCTGAAGCAGAAGCAGCTTTCTGTAAGCTTAAACAATTGATAGCATCATCCTTAGTTTTAGGATTACCAAACTATAACAAGCAGTTTATCCAAACTGTAGATTGTAAGCAAGGTTATATGACATCAGTATTGACACAGCAACATGGGGACAAACAACGCCCCATAGCTTATTATTCATCACAGTTAGATCCAGTGGTGCGGTCTTTGCCCCACTGTGTACAAGCAGTAGTTGCAGCTGCAATGGCAGTGCAGGCTTCAGCCTCAGTAGTATTATTCCACCCTCTCACATTGAGAGTGCCTCATGCAGTCACAATTATTTTACTGCAAGAAAAAGTAGCATATCTTTCTCCAGCTAGGCATCTTTCCTGTATGACCATTCTGTTGAGCCAACCTCATATGACAATTGAACGATGCACAACTTTGAATCCGTCAACTTTGCTTTCAACCCCTGCGGATGGCAAACCGCACTGCTGCCTGCAGGAGATTGAGCAAAAGACATTACCTAGACAAGACCTTACGGATGTTCCCTTGGATGATGCCAAGGTGACATGCTATGTGGATGGCTCGTGCAGAAGGGGTCCTACAGGACAGAACCTAGTGGAGTATGCAGTCATTTCTGATACTGAAACTTTAGAAGCAAAATCTTTACCACACAACTTATCTGCACAAGCAGCAGAATTGATTGCCTTAATAAGGGCATGTACCTTAGCAAAAGGTAAGAAAGTAAACATTTATACTGACAGTCAGTATGCTTTTTCTACTGTACATGTTTTTGCGCAACAGTGAAAAAATAGAGGAATGATAACATCTACTGGTAAACCGATTAATCATGCGCAACTTATTTTAGACTTGTTAGATTCAATTCAGTTACCTAAAAAAGTAGCTATTTGCAAATGCGTAGCTCATACAAAACAACAGGATAGAATTTCAAAAGGTAATGCACGGGCTGATACAGCTGCAAAGCAGGCAGCTTCAGCCACAGAAACTTTTCTTTTGAGTGAGAAATTACAACCCTCAGAGACTTTAGATTTAGAAATGTTAAAAACAATGCAGACACTTACTACAAATATCGAAAAACAAAAGTGGATAAAACGAGGAGCAATCCTCAAAAAGACATCTCCAAGAGAAAAAAAACAATTTTGCCATCTAATTTGTTTAGATATGCAGCGTTGCTGAGCCATGTCTCAACAGGGGGGATGGTACAGTTAGTGAATCGAGTGTTTACAACCTATGGGTTTACAAACTATACAAAAATTTTTTGTGCAGCATGCCATGTTTGTAACAAGCATCATGCACAAGGGGCATTGAAGCCTAAGCGAGGGAATTTTCCTACACCACCATATCCGTTCCATACTATCTGTATGGACTTCATAGAATTGATTAAATGCGAGAATAAGAAATATTGCCTGGTTATTATAGACATGTTTCCAAATGGGTAGAAGCGTTTCCAACTAAAAATCCAGATGCAGCTACGGTTGCAAAGGTCCTCGTTAAAGAAATTATACCCAGATTTGGTATACCGGAAAAGATTTATAGTGATAAAGGGACACATTTCGTGAACCAAACAATCCAACAACTTAGTCGTTATTTTGGAATATTGTTAAAGAACCACTGCGCGTACCACCCTCAATCTGCAGGGCTAATAGAGAGACACAATGGGGTACTGAAAAATAAGCTTAGGAAATTGATAGAAGAGACACAGAAAAATTGGGTGCACTGTTTGCCTTTAGCACTGTTGAGTATGAGAACTGTTCCAAATGTAAAGGGATTAACTCCTTTTGAAACTTTGTTTGGGAGGGCATATTATACACCTCAGTGGAAACCTCTCATGTCTACAGAGCAGGAGGCTGACAGTTCACTTGCAGGATATATGAGGAGATTTTTGAATAACAAACTTTTGTAGATAAATTCTGTTTCAGATAAAGAGCAATCGAAATCGGAAGCACCAGTAGCCCCAGGCACCTGGATCTGGGTGAAGATTACGAAACGGAAGAATTGGAGCTCTCCGAAGTGGGAAGGTCCATACCAGGTACTGCTGTCAACACCCACTGCAGTCAAAATCGCGGAGCGAGCTTCCTGGATTCATTTGACGCACTGTAAACTGGTTAAAAACTTTGAACTGGACAAAAACTTTGTTACTGTTGCACAACAAGAACAAAATGGCCAGATACAGAGTGAGTAGAGACACTGAGCAACTTCAAAAAACTTGTATGATTGTTTTTATTGCAATATTGATCACACTGTTCTTTTTACTGTGGCCGTACTTTTTTCCTGCCACAAAGGTTGAACTGATTAGACGTAATGAACCAAACATAGACTGGCATCCGAACTTTAACACTTATCAGGCAATTACACGTGTATACACAGAGACTTTCAATGTTTTGAACTGCTGGGTCTGTACGGCCATACCAACAGCATACGGGGGTTTGTTAATGACTGCTATCCCCCTAGGGGTCAATGAGACCTGGGAAAATCTGTTTTTTGACACAGTCGCTATTAAAGCACAAGATAAGGTAGCACTGTATTTGCCTGTGACACAAAAAGGAATTGTATGTTTTATAAAATGACTCCATCCAAGTTGGATGGAGTAAATGTAATGTTACTGTACAGTATAAATGTTATAAAAAACCAAATGATTTGAGTGGATCTTGTAGTACAGATTATGACTCATTTTTGAAATCTATGCATAAAACTCTTGATCAGGTACAGCACAATCCTGTACTTTTCAAACAGTTATCAGTGATAGACAGGAAAATGTTTCATGCAGGGCAGTCATTTCGTAACAAAGTAATGACAAAGGTAGAGGACTGTTATTCTGTATGTGGAAAAAAGGCATATAAATGGTTACCTGAGAATTGGTCTGGCAGTTGTTTTTGGGATACCTGGTTCCGGCCATCCGACACACTGCAGCTTTGCCTCAGGGGAGTATTCGAAATACTCGAGACGTAACCAAAAAGACTGTTAAGAAACCGGAGAATCCAGTGGGATGAATCGAAGCAGGGTGGAAAGACCATCGTAATGTGGAAAACAAACTTGTGTACATGGACCTGAGTGATGCTGTTATATCCTGGGCAGGTATATCATCCATGTATGGCGGAGTCAAATCAATATAGGAGCTGCGAAAACTGTCCAAACTTCTCGAAATAATGAGTAATGCAACTTTTTCTGCCCTTGAACTGATAACTGATGAACTGAATGCCATGAGAACTGTAGTGCTTCAAAACCGAATGGCTCTTGACTTCACCCTAGCGCCGAGAGGCGGAACTTGCGCTTTAATCAAAAAACAGTGCTGTGCGTTCATTCCTGACCATCAGCATGAGATCAACGACCATCTCGTGGTGATTCAGCAAGTGTCGGCTATGACCAAACCAGGCCCAAACCCTCTGACAGAGTTTTTTTTCAGAATGCCTTTGGGGGGGGGAGGTCTCCATCTTTATGAACAAATTGATTGCTATTGGGGTAGGTTTACTCCTAATAGGAGTTTGTATTTGTTGCGGAATCCCCTGCATGAAGAAATTAATTAAGGAATTCATAGATATATCCGTATCTGAAACTATGTATAAAAGTACTGAATTTGAAGAGCTGCTAGAATGCGAGACACTTTCATAAAAGTTTAAACTGAATGACTTTCTTAACTGCAAATCCTAAATGGAAGAGGTTAGGAAAAAAAGCAAGCTGTTTATCCTTTTTTGAAAATAGAATAAAAAGTATTAACAGGAGGGAGATGTTAGAAAAATATGTATTAATATGTGTATGCTTAATGCCAAATTAATAAAGTGTTTTTAATATGCTTTTCATTCTATTTCTCATGCACTGTGATTTATATAAATTGAGTTTCATATGAGACTGAAAATATGCTTTACTAAAACTGCAGCATGCTTACTGAAACTTGCAAGTTGCCCTCTGACCTAGTAACTGCTAGCACAGCAATATTCTTGTTTATGTCTTGTGGAAATGTACTTGAGAAGCAGGTGTTTATCTGCTAGGTCAGAAGCATATGAATAGACAATATACCATTTTATAAATGTAATAATTCTAGACAGACAGCCTTGTTCAGAGGATGGGAACCTCTGCAGCTGCAGTAGTTTAGAGATAAGGTAGACAAAGGATTATTAGAGAAATGAACTGCTAGCATTGTGTTCGATTTAGCTATAGTATCTTGAATGTAACATAACAAGTATCTAACTGAAAGTAACCAAGGCCATGTTGTTTTCCTCAGGAAGTTTCACATAAAAATTGTTTAAATCAGCAGAAAATCATGGGAAAGATGGTCAGCAGATGATGACCAAAAAGTGGTAATTCGTTACGTCAGCATGGTAGGACAGGATTAATTTGATAACCTATAAAAATGAATGCATTTCCTGTTTCTGGTTAGACAAACTCTGTATTAGCACGTTTTTGTCTCCTTGCTGCAAGATTAAAGTGCCTTAACCTAAACCTACCGTGTTTTGATCATTTTTAAAGTATATTTTTCCTTTGACATATACCATGCCTGATCATGATCCTGGACTGCTCACAATATGGAGCTTGTCATTTGAATTGCACACACCCAGAGTTTGGCTGTTCATCACACAGATTTTCTTAACTGCAATGTGGCAAAATTTTCTGAATCTGGCCCTTTGTTATATTTCTCATTTGAAACTATTAAATGCTTTAATCCTTCTCCTAAATTTATCAGTTGTATTACACTACTTTACTCTATCCTCTCTACATTTAAAAGCTATATGTGGCCTAAAATCTAATATTATCCCTGTGACGATGTGAGGTATTTCCAGCTATGCCAGGAGAAGTAGGGCAGTGGATGTGTAACATATGCCAGCACAGCTAGCTGGAATTTGGTAAAGAATTACACAATATTTGAATGTCAAACTGATTTGTACAGATGCTTATGTTGAACATGTGTTTGTAAAGTTGCTTGTGTTAAAAATGTATCAACAGTGTGTCCTGCTGGACAGAGGAAGAATGTACATGTATTATTGTAACTGTTGAAATATATATATATTGTAAAAAGGATACTGGAAGAGAAGAGGTTAATCTCAATCCACCTGTCTTTGGAAAATAGTAAAAAATTAAATTAGTAACCAAAAAGTGAAATGTTCACAAAACACCCACACAATGTACAGTTCCGGTACAATAAAGGCTGTCTCAGTGTTCGAGGACCAGAATGGTCCGAAATTAGAATGTGTAGTTTTTAAAAACTTTATTGTACTGGAAAAAATTAAATTACTTAATTTAGGCCATAAAGATTGTGTCTTACAGTTCTCAATGTAGCCAGAGACAAAAATCTGTACTATGAAGCTTCCTGCATTGTCATCAGGGTGAATTAATTGGTACTCTGAAAGGGTAGAGGTTTGAAATTGTTTCATGACATTGAGGAGCTGTAGCAGATCTTAGCAAGGCTATCTGTGCGTGTATTATTGACACCTATGTAATAAATCCTGACAGCTTCTAGCCAAGGGGGAAGCATGGGAACCAAAAGTCAGATGACCAGCTGTATATGATGTCATTCTGTAATCCATCACTAAAACTAATGTTTAATACTAGGTGAGACTGAAATCTCAGAGCACTCTGTTTTTGTAACATGACAAAGAAGAATCTCTCACCTATTTTATCTTGCATTGCTCTAGTAAGTAACCAGGCAATAATTATTATTTAGATCAGTCAGGCAAAAATAGTGAGATTAGTTAATATTGTTTTTTTCTGTAACTGTGTGAACCTGACCACCTGTGTTATTTTTAATATTCCCTGTGATCAAAACTCTGGTGTTTCTTGTAAACAGTTATTTAGTATTTTCATGTTGTTTTCTTATTTATTATTAAATATTTTTTAACTTTTCATTGTGGCTGCTCTTTTAGAGACTATTTTAATCTCCAAAAGTAATTATATATATTTGGTGACATCTCTGGCTGCTGAATTCCTTGCTGTTGGTCAAACTACCATTTGTATTAATATTGTTTTCACTCAGTATAATTGAGTACCCTTGTAAGAGCATTAGGGTTGCTGTCTTTGGGGTGACTGGTGGCAGTGTAACTACCTTATAGTCTGGACAGAAGGGAGCATAGCTAGTAAATCTGTGCCAGCCTTTCCCAGGTGTGTGTATGTGTGTGTGTGTGTGTGTGTGTGTGTGTGTGTGTGTGTGTGTGTGTGTGTGTGTGTGTGTGTGTGTGTGTGTGTGTGTGTGTGTGTGTGTATGTGTGTGTGAAAATCAAATCTCAAAGTGTGTGTGTGTGTGTGTGTGTGTGTGTGTGTGTGTGTGTGTGTGTGTGTGTGTGTGTGTGTGTGTCAGCTACTTGGAGTAGGGACATGAAGCACTGGTTTCACAGAGAGGGGAATGGAGGACTTGGCTTGGACCCTTAACTGAGGTCTCAACTTTATCTGTGCCAGTGCATGGAGTCTTATTGGGGACCTGGAGGGAGACAGATAGAGAAACCCAGACCCCGGACTTAGTGTGTTCCCTGTGTGCTCCTAAGGGAAATTGTGCTTGATGAAGACAGCTGCATCTGGAAGTACTGGGTGTATCCATTTTTGTTCCAAGTGAAAGTCCCTCTCCAGTGCAAGTGGTGAGGATTCAGGCTTCTTGATTTCTGGTCCAGAGTGGGGACGTCAAAATCCCTATCAAAGACATAGTACACAGCAAATTGTCTCCTTGAATATTGTTCTGCTCTTTATGTATCTCGTAAGAAACATTAATATTCAATCTCCTAGTCTGAAAAGTATTAAAGTCCCGTATACAGCATTTGCAGATGACATAAGCTTTTTCATTTTCAATGCCTTTTCCACATTAATCTTAATATTTTAAATGTAAGGATTTTGTAAAAGCTTCAAACTATAAACTAAATATAAACCTATTATATTCTATGATTGATGACTGGTGTGTTTTAAATTCATTAGATCTGTATTAAATGAAATTTGAATCTATTTATCTACGGATCACATTCTCTCTCTAAACAATCAGAACTGTTACGCTAAGAATGTGTGTGTGTGTGTGTGTGTGTGTGTGTGTGTGTGTGTGTGTGTGTGTGTGTGTGTGTGTGTGTGTGTGTGTGTGTGTGTGTATGCTATGGAAGAACAGCCAAGGCAGCACTAACCTTACGGCGGTGTGAACATTGGTTCCAAATGGTTGTCACTGTTGATGTAACACCCCAACCCCATGTGCAAAAATGGGAAAAGGGGGTTATGAATGGATGGGTAGATGAAATAGCATTGAATCACATTTGAAGAGATAATTCTTGAAGAGCTCATACTTGGTTATGAGTTCAGTATAGCAAATTCTAGTCAAATTTCAGAATATAACATTCATACTCAGCTATACATTTCTAACAGTATTACTAAGCAGTTTAGAACATGGAATTATGTTACACCTCACATTATTCAGTCATTAACTTTAAGGGTAAAGTGACAGAATTTTTGTAAACAGGCTTATTAAGATATGTTATCTAAACAATACGTAGTAATAGTTATTTAATATACTCAAGGCATGACAGGGCAGGCTTAATTTGTTAATTTACAGAATATAGCGCACATTACATAATAATTATTGCACATTAGACAAAAACTTAAAAAGACACTGATAGGATATGCAAAGGTATAAATCTAAAATGCAGAAATCATAGGTTTTAGTAAATATAATTCTACTGTTACACCACATAGATATTTGCAGGATATTTAAGACACAAATTTAAAAGTCAGGCATCTATTACAGCACATGGATGGTTTATTTATTACAACACATAGAAATTAAAAAGGTAAATAGGATTATTTGTAACAAATCTAGTTGAAGATTAAGAGACTTCAATCCAAAAGATTTTCAAATCATTAACAGACCATAAATGCTCAATTTGCACCTAGTGGTCAAAATTAAATTTGCAAGTTTATTTACCTTATAAAAAATATTTTATAACTGTTATTAGTTATAAAAGTTATATTAGTTCTAATAATAAAAGTTATATTAGTTCTAGTAATCATTATAGTATTCTTTGAGGAGTATATTAATAGATTTATAAAGTAATTACAGAAGTAAATCCCATTTCAGTAATTTCAGAGACAACTGTTACAGAATAAATCCTATATAAATACAGGTAGAATAGACCTTGCATAGGTCTGAAAATGTAAGGTGATGCCTGTGTCTTCATTTTATGTACCTCAAGAGAAACTGTAAGATCAGGTTTCATTTAATGTAGCTTGTTAGACAGACATACAGTATTCTCTTTGCATAAGTCTAGAAATGCAGCCATATTAAAGCAGACATATATCTTCATTTTACATCCGTATTCAATAAGAAAGGAATGTTTCATTATCTTTCAGTCAAGAATACTGATAAGAATAAAATGTGCTAACAGAATATGCAGTACATTAAGTACAAACAGGCTTAAGAACCAAGGTTAAAGAGGTGTGTAGAAATTTACAGGGTTTTGGTATTATTAATAGATACTTCAGACACAGTGAGTCAGTTAGTTCGTTTGGACTGATAAGTAGAAATTCATTGCAGTGCAGTCCTCAGAAGTTTGGTACAGACACTTGAGAGTGACTGAAGAAGTCAAGTCAAATATCATGCATTCCAAAATATTAATTATATTATTCAGAGGAAAGGAATATGAGTGAGGAAGCTACAGACATAATAATTCAGACTATTTCAGTTTATCAGCACTGTTATTGGAGACAGTAAGATCTGACATTCTGACTACAAAATTTGTGGACAGTATAATGAGTACAGAAGCTACGGACATTATAATTCAGTCTATCAGCACTGTTACTGGAAACCATAAGATTTGATTCAGATGTTGTTAGCATCTACCTCCATTGTGCATAATGGATGCTTAACTGAACTATAGTGTATGCAGACTTTTACTCTTATCAGTATTCTTCATTGAAAGTTACCAAAACATTCCTTTTTTATTGAAATTGTTTGTAAAATGTAAAATGAAGACATACATCTGCTTTATAAATCCAGAAGTACTGGTAGAGCAAACCATGGCAAAATAGAAGCATAAATAAATGTTTTATTATGTAAGCGCTTTCACGGCTACCATTGTCGCTTCTTCAGACATATAAAATCATGTTGACATTAATTTCATTTAAACAGACATCAGCCAATAAGGAAGCAAACACAATAAATAAATTACACAATTAATGTGAGTACACAAATCAAAACTGAATTAAAAAATATAAAATATAATATATAAAGAAATATGTGCAACACATTAAATACAAACTTAAAATATACATATATAAATACACATAAACCATTTCCTATCTATCTAAAGACTCTATTTTTAAAACTGGTTTTATACATATTTTATCATTTAAACCTTTCAAACTTTTCAAAGCATGTTGCTCATTAATATTTAGGTTAAAACTAACCTTCCCCATATGCCTATGAGTAAATAAAGAAATTATGTCATCTTCACATTTTCTTTCAAAAACTTCTACAGCAGCATTATTAATGGGTATGAAGGAACTGAGTTTTCTAAAAGTTATTATGTGTCTATCACATTGCTCATTAACATTTGATTTAAAATTAACTTTCAGCATAACTTTGCTTGTAAAAAGCTTCAAATCTATCATGCAGTCTGTAATGTCAGTCAACTGTGTTGGTATAAAACTCATACCTTTATTTAGCAAAGAAAACTCTGCTATAGTTAAAGTATGAGAAGAGATATTCCATACTAGGGAGTTGTTGGCCTCTGCCACATTTTCTTCAATGTATGATTGTCTGCTGCATCCATATTCATTTTGCTCTTTGTCCTGCCTCTGCTGTTCGAACATCTGTTGGCAGGTGAATTGATCGGAAATGGAAAAGAAAAAACACTCCTATTCAGGACTGTGGTTTCATGTTGTGATTCAGGACCCAAACTATTGTTGGTATTGAAACTGGACCCATTTGTGGTTGCATTAGTTAAGGTAGTTTTATTCCTAGTCCCAACGTTTGTTTTCGTAACATTCTGCATTGTTGTAATAACAGAAGTCTCAGAAGAGGCTTGTGCAACAGGAGTTTCAACTGCCGCTGCTCGCTTGTTTGCCTCATTAACGACAGTTGACGTACGCACAGTCTCTCTAGGTTTCAGAAAGTTTACTTGCTGCTTGGCAGCTGGTTTCGGCCAAGAAAATACACACCCTGCAGCAGAATCAGCTGAGTCCCTATCTAGTTTCCTTTGCTTCTGTAATAGAAGCTTTTGTTCAAATGTTGCAACTGAATCAAGGATATAACATAATTTAGTATCAAGTAAATCAGGAGAATATTTCTCATATAACTCACTCTGCACAGTGGAAGTATTAGTCTCTCTTCTTCCGACATAAAAAAATCATTGAGCAGTCTCATATAATTATAGCTTAACTCTAGGTTAAGCTTTTGCCATCTAATCAAGAGTTCTCTGTGCATTTTGCCATAAGTAGGGATTCTTAAAAATCTTAAGCCCCTAGGTACCACACGGAGCTGAAGACAAGCTACAAAAAGGTAACGTTAAAGCTGGAGGCATTTTAATTTGTAAGGGCCGTCCTCAAGTTGAAATAAGTCTTTACACATGGATGTTATATCAAAAACATTACCTTGCTCAGGGTCGGCATAATTAGAAGCTTTGTAACCTAGTAGGGGATTCTTGCTGATATTCCGGAGCTGAGAAAACCTGGCAGTTGCAGTCACAAAGCCCCGTCTTTCCCCTTCAGGTACATATGGTAGTTCAATATTATTGTCAATTCCTTTAGCCATGGCAACCTCTGGTTTCAAGAAAATAGATAGAAAGAAGCTACGCCAATATTGTAATGGCACATTGGGAGGACAATTTTGTCCTTAAAAAATTTAAAGAAGTTATTTTTTTATCAAAGATTTGTAGATGATCTCTTTTGCTGTGGGATGGAGATGAACATTCACTGATAAAATTCCATGAGTATTTAGATTTAACTACCCCTTTTTTAAAATGTATTTTAAAATTTACTTTAAATTATTCTAAAGATTCTATAAATTTTCTAGATGTAACAGTGTTTAGAACAGAGCACCATTCTTTCTCTACTAAAACTTATAGAAAAAGTTATTATAGAAATAATTACCAACATAGAAAGAGCATGCACCCCCCCCCCCCCCACATCCATCTAACATAATTAGGAGTCAGGGACTATGAGCTTCCAGACTTAATGTTGGTGATCTGGATTTTTCTTTGAGAAACTGATAGTTTACAGACTAGGTTTCAGGGGGAGAGGTTATAGTAAGCTTGAGGTTGTCACAGCTCTACACAATGTATTAGGTTTGCGTAGCAAGGAGGGTAAACCCTATTATTCTGAAGGTCCTTGGAATAGACAAATAATAATGAAGAAAAAAGAAAATTATTTGAGGGTCCCAGTTACTCATTCCAGCAACATAAGGCAGATAGAGAGTGTTATAACAAATAACTGGCAGATATTGATTACAGATAAAGATGTCACCTCTGTCGTAGGGAACAAACCCAGGCTTATATATAAAAATAAGAAAAATGTAAAGAGAATGTTATGTCATCCTAAAATCCCTGCTGGAAATGTTGAGTCGAATACCCTCTATGGTACTTTTCCATGCCTCAAATGTAATTGGTGTAATTCTGTAGATACTTCCAATGAGTTCTTGCATCCAGACACTGGAAAACTTTTGAAGTTTCATGTTAGAGCTAATTTTGACACTATGCATATAGTTTATTTAGCTGTATGTCAAGTCTGCCATAGTTTTTACATTGGTAAGACTGACTGCAAACTTCATGACAGAGTTAGAGAGCATATCTACAGTATTAATAATTCTATATGCACTAATGCTTTAGCCAAACATGTCAACACACATAGTGTTGAACATAATTTTAAGTTCATGGTCCTTGAAATAATATATGATGCTGATTGAGGGGGGCATTGAGAACAAAGTAGAAACTTCAGAATTGAAATGGATAATAAGGATGAGGGGTAATAGAGGTAAAGGTTGAAATGCTAAAATATGTATAAAATCAGTTTAAAAAAAATAGTGTTTTTTAGATAGATAGGAAATAGTTTGTGTGTGTGTATGTATATATATATATATATATATATATATATATATATATTTTTTTTTTTTTTAAGTTTGTATTTAATGTGTTATTTAACATGCTGTGCACATATTTCTTTATATTTTATATTCTTTAATTCAGTTTTGATTTGTGTACTCACATTAATTGTGTAATTGATTTATTGCTTTTGCTTCCTTATTGGCTGATGCCTGTTTAAATTAAATTAATGTCAGCATGATTTTATATGTCTGAATAAGCGGTAATGGTAGCCATGAAAGCGCTTACATAATAAAACATTTATTTATGCTTCTACTTTGCCTTGGTTTGCCGTACCAGTACTTCTGGATTTATATTACTGCTGCTGTTTTTGTGGTGCTGTTAACTGGTGGTGCATTTGTTCCTCTGGTGGGTTTTTGTTGCTTCTTTCTATAATATGGCTGCATTTCTAGATTTATGCAAAGAGAATGCTGTATTTTTGTCTAACAAACTACATGTAAATGATACCTGATCTTGCACATAGGTTTTGACATCAGCATACCCTACAGTTAACCTAAACATTTACCAATCATTCAAACACTGAGATAAAGTCCAGTCTACACACAAGGCTTCTCAGTCTAGCAGTGACTGTCACCACTATTGTCAAGTCAGAAAACAGTGCACACACTTTCTTTTTATAATCAAAGCCACTCTCCTCAAATGAAAGTCACAATTCCTTCTAGGAAATTCCAGGCATTTTGAAAGGGAGGTTAATCTATTTAGTCACTGATCAAAAACAAATAGTAAATATTCAATCAACATTGGTTGCATAGACAGACAAAGTCCTGACTATGAATCACATGACCTGAGTTAGACTAGCAGCTCAGGTGTTGGACATCACTGGTGGGTTGGAGGAGTGGACCCATCCTGAGGAGAAAAAGGAGTAGAGATGTCCACATACACACTGTTACTGTCCTTGGAGGAGGGGCAGAAATGCAGAGGAGTGGCTTGGGGTGGACAGTAAGCCACTGATGTATAGCTTTCTAGCAAGTTTACAGAAGGGCATACTCACAACAGAAGTGCATTGTGGGTTATCTTAGTGATATCATTCACTTGTCCTCCTACTGAGAAGTTGGCGTTAACCCAGTCAAATGCTCTCATCACTGGCTTACTGTTGAGCACACACAGCACCCTCATGACTGCCTGAATGGTGGTTCCTGTTTGTCAGCTCTTTACTCAAATCTGGGAAGAATCTCTAGAAAAAAGAACTGGCACTGTCTGATTGACGAAGCAAAAATCACCCAAAAAATATTTGTATAGTAACACTCTCATCTCTGATTTTAACATTACAAGTCAAACTGGGTAATTTCTTCACTCTCAGTTGAGCTAAAGCATTTCAATACATCAAATTAATTAAACATCTATATCCTAGTCTTTCTTTTTTTCATGAATTGAGACAGTGAAGATTAACTTGCACTTTGTTATTAGTGGCTGCTATAAGAGTCAAGATTTCTCACTTTTTTCATTTTTGCACATGGGGTTGGGGGTGTCAGTTCAACAGTGACAATCATCTAGAGCCAAGGTTTACACCACCAGATTTCTAGCCCTACCACAGTAGTTTTTCCACACCATACACACGCACACACTCACATTTATGGCTAATTTTAGAGTGTCAAATCCACCTATTGCATGTCTTTGAAATGTGGGAGGAAACTGGAGCACCCAGAGGAAACCCACATGAATACAGGGAGGACATTCAGACTCCGCACAGAAGGCACCCCAGCCAAGAATCAAACTGTGAAATCTCTTAATGTGAGACAACAATGCTATCTGTTGTGCCACTGTTCCACCATAATAAATAATATCAGAATATTAGAATAAGACTCACCCATGATAAGTGAGTATTCATGTCCTTGAATACAATACTTGGCAAGTAACAGCCTCCATTTCTAATACCTCCTTGCTTAAAACAGTGCTGATTCATGAAAAAGTCTGAAAGACAGGAGCACTGCTGCATCCCTTTCTAAACAGTTGCCAAGTTCCCTTATCATCTTCATTCATAATTATCTGCAGTTTCATATGTAAATTAATCCATTTTGGCCTGTATTTTATTTGGGCAAAACTGAGCGCCAACTTAAACAGCGTATTTATGAACATATGTACGCTATTTCTAAAGGTACAATATCCAATGCGTTGGCTAAACATATTGGTGAGTTTAGCACGCATAGTTTCTTATTTACAGTTGTACAACAGATCTGTAGAAATCTGAGGGGTGGGCCTTGGCACCTGAAGCTTGAGGAACAAGAGTTGTTATATGTGTATCCTGGGATTAACGATATGTGTTCATTAAAATGCCTTCTTAGGTTAAAAGCACTGGAACGTTAGTTCAAATACAAATTTAACCTTTAGGTATCGTTTGCAGGCTTCTTAAATATGAAAGGTGCTTGTGTTGTTTGTAAGTGACATCCGTAATCTTTTTGGGATGTTACTAGCTGAAAGTTTTGTGTTTTGTTGAAGGTTTTAAACTGCTGGATAACTTTTAACTTCTAATTTCCAAATTTAATTGTATATAATTGATTCTTAATTAATGTTTTTTAATTGGATGTAATTAACTTCTGATCGTATATATGGTGATAGTGTTGTTTGGTTCTTTGTCTGAAGAAGTGCATATATTTTCGGTGCATGAAAGTGCTAACAATTAAATTTTTAAAAACAACACTCATAGACTTTCTTGGTTTGTTTTTGCTGTGTTTTACCACTGGCTTTCGTTTTTTTTAATCCATTTTGTTCACATACTCTTCTCATCACTTGTTTTAGATCCTAATCACATGCCATTATGAACCAATCATTCTTCAGCACTGATGCTGAATGTTGACATCTCTCAGTGGTAATTTACCCTCCATGCTATTAATTATCATCTCCATTTTAGGCTGGATTCTTTTTATCACTAATTACTATATTAGATAATGCTAAACTAACTCTCTGGTGTATACCTGTTATGACCGTTAACTTTGAAGCACTTTAACTATTCCTAACTCTATGCTATTATACCTGTGCTTTGGATTTTGAAACTTAATATTTCTGATTATGCCATTTATTTTGTTACAGATGTCCTACATGCAAGTGTTTTTCTCTGTAACTAGGTTGTGGCTGAAGAAGGCCCCTTGTGTTCCCAACCACCTACCTGATCCAAATAAAATAAAATGAGTGCTTGTAAGTTTGTCTTCTTCCATGGTACAAAAAACATATACCACTAAATACAGAACAAGATAGTTTTGTCATCCACAAAAAACTTATATGACATTTCATAACACACAGGGTATCTTAGCACATTTTTAGCAGAGGTTTTGTAGTGTGTAGGTATTCCACTACAGTTTTGTTTTCATCATAGTGTGACAATTTGCAAATCTTCATAACATTAAATCTGTATAAAGGAGAGGTATATTACATTAATTCAGGATAGATAAAAATAGAAGTGCTGTAAATCTGAAACCTGAATAGACTAAGATGACATAGCATCACAGTATCTATGCTTTACGTTACTTTCACATTTAGTATCAGTACAGCTGCCCCTCTCATGGCTTGAAAAGACCCCCCCCCCCAGTTTTGAAAGTTGTCAGTTTGCCTCTCATTCTGCATAAAATTATCTTTCATCTGCTAGAAGGGTTTGCAGCCTGCAAAAGTATTGTTCTTAGAAGGACATTAGACAGACACCTTTGGATCAGTGGTAGCTCCAGGCTGTTTTTCTTGCTGGGACACAGTAGGGGCACAGCAGGTAGTTGGTGGGGCACATAGGACATGGGGAAAAAAAAAACACAGAAACACCATACCAGTAAAGTACAGAATACATGATACATGTTAACTCACTCATAATCCAGTATTAAAAATAAAAACATTTCCCTACCAAAAAAAAAAAACAATAAATGCCATAAACTTACAAATTCTGGCAATGATCAAACACAGAAAAACGATTAATTTGTCATGGTCAAGGAAAGTGGTTTTCATAAACTGTTGATATGCTATATAGTAGTAAGTTAAGAGTGTAGCTATCAATATAAAAGAGGTGGGAAAATGTCATGCACAAAAGCATTTGTGCTTCAGTAGAAAGAGAAAAAAAGTATCATTAACCCAAATTCAACAACAAAAAGTCTGACTTATTTTGTTTAATGTTGTATTGTAATGAAAATATTTTTAAACAGCCAGCACATTTTGCCAACATTCAAGGTAAAACACATATCTGCTCACTGCAGACACTGGTGAATAACAAAGTCATTTAATTTTTTTTACTAGTTCTTGGAATTAGAAGCAGGCATGATCATTTAACAGCTCGTGAATTACAATGATAGTTTTGACCCTTCAGGAAGAATGTGGGAGAGGGTCTGTCAGCACTTGGACTAAAAATTGTAAGCCTACATGCAATTCAGTTAATTTTATTGAATATTTACAACTGTTAAAGAGGTAAGAGTGGCTCTGAGAACACAAATCATAGCAATTTAAGCAAAGTAAAAATTAAAATAGGTTCCAGAAGTTGTGCCAAGATGCCTGTGGCTCACACTGCTGATGTTCTACTTGCTTGGACACTAAAAAAATGATTCCTTATGTGTAGCATGACTTGTATAAAGGGACTTTAAGTAGATTCTGCAGAAAAAAAACTCCTAGATCACTGTACAGTGGCAGATCCATTCAGATATAATAACTGTAACTGACTGTTTTAATTGTGTCATTAAAAGCATCTACTTGTTTGTTCATGGTTCTGGAGACTTTTGTTACATTATTTCAATTCTTGAAGTACACCGGATTACTCGCCAGTTCTTATTGTTTGATGTATGAACTGTAATCCCTTACTGATCCATTAAAATAATCAGAGTACCAAGATAATAATGAAATAGCTGAGATTTAGTAGCAATCATAATTACATTAGTTATTTACTCATAAATAATTTTTATTGACTAGGTTAGTCCCATCAGGCCAATGGCCTCTTTTCAGGGGAGACCACAGGTGGTATTCACACTAACTAAAGAAAATTTGGCCTGGACACTGGGGAGCTTCTCCTACTCTTTTTTGATAAGTACCATATGATCTTTTACCACCATCTCAGGCAGATGGGGCCTCATCTTAACATCTCATCTGAAGGGTAGCACCCCCCTTATGCTGCACTACAGAATCAGTAATGTAAAAGCAAGCCAGATACCTGCCATATTAACAGAAACCACAGCTTTCTGCAACAGAAGTGCGCTGCCTGTCGAGCTACTGCGACTGCAAATAAACAAGTTCGTTTACTAACCACCTCCAAGGAAAACAGCCCTGAAAGACAAAAACTGCACCAAGCAAATGTAGCAACATGAAGCACCTATTACTTTGCTACTGGTTTGCTGAAATAACACCAATAGAAATAATTTAGATCTGAATGCATTGGTGTAGCACTATACTTAATTTGGTCAAGAATTCTGGACAAAGCCAAAACATAATGGGGGATATGCATTTTTTAAATAATAAGAAGTATAAAACTCTAATGACTGGCATTACTGACTGTCTGTAATAATGAGTGATTTACTAGAAAATTAAAATGTTATGATTGACATGACAAACATTTAAAGCAAAATCAGGCAGATTCTACAAAAAGGTGGACATCTGAAAGGTAGGGGTAACACTCAACAGGGAATGTCTGGTCACAACAACCCATTCAATGATTTATTTTTTGGATGTGCAGGATTTTAAATAATATAGTTATGATTTTATGAATAAGTCCCAGCAGAAGACTTTAAGAATTTGCAATTTTTATGAATAAGGTCATTAAAACTACATACCCTTAAATTGTTAATCTGAGACTTTTCATTTTCAGTTTAGTATGTTTTGCCATTTCCATAATATCCATAGTACCAACAAGCAAAATAATTTAAAAACTGTAGCCATAGTCAACTTTCCATCCATACCGAAAGCTAAAGGAAAACATTTTTCCATGAGATGGAAGGGGGAAGGAGGGAGAGAATTTGAGGAAGGATGGAAACAGACAACACAGATCTATCACTGGGTTAAGAACATAACTTTAGAATCTGATGTTGTCTTTTCTTTCCATTCCTCAACTAATGGGTCAGAGTACCCATCTACTTATCTCCATGGGTGGTCTCATGAGTGGATGTTCCTAAGGATGGCAGAACTGAAAACCTCCCTATCTTTGGAAAGCAAATTCAATTTGTAATGGGAAATGAAGGTGTGAAGATTAGACCAGGTGGCAGCACAAAAGTCATCAATCAAAACCCTAGAAAATAAGGACGAAGAAGTGAAAAGAGATCTTGCTGTTTGTGCTTTTAGTGGTTTAGGTAAGACCAAACCTTTTAACTTATATACACGGGAAATACAATCAGTCAGTCATTTAACTAATATAACCTTTGACTTGCCTTTGACCTGTCATGGCTTTAGAAAATGATGCAAATAATTGGTCTTACTTCCCAAAACTTTTGGTTCGATGAAGGTAGAAGTGCAATTGTCTATGTACATCCAATAAATGAAACATGTATTCTCCTTTACTCAAAAAAAATTGGAAATAAGACTGGAAGATTAATACTCTGATTGAATTTTTTTTAGCTATCTTAGGCAAAAAGGAGGGGTGGTGTATAAAGAAACCCTGTCCTTATGGAAGATAATATATGAAGGTTGACCAAACAGAGCTTGGAGGTCTGACATCCTTCTAGCTGAAGTAATTGCTGCCAGAAAAAGGGTTTTACAAATCAGAAATGTTTAACTCCACCTTGGCAGCAAGTTCAAAATGGGATTGGGTTAAGTTTGTAGTAAGACAGTTATGTCCCAAGGGGGAGGAGGATCCTTGAGTGGAGGACTAAGAAGAAAAGAACCTTTCAGAAAAGCTTTACACAACCTGAGTGAGACTAAGGAAGTATGATTCTCTCCAATATGAAAATCTGAGATAGCCAATATGTGAACCTTGACAGCTGAACAGCTATTTCCGCTATGGAAAATGGAGGCAAGAAAATATAATACTGCTGGTACAGGGGCTGAAAAGGGATCTCAGTTTCTCTGTGAAGGCCAAATGGAGAATCTTTCCCACTTACTTTCTAAACTTTCCTAATGGACAGTTTCTGAGAAGTAAGAATATGGACCACTTGGAAGGAAAGCCTGGACTTACTTGGGTCTTGGAGAGGGAGAAACAAAGGGATGTCCCCAAACAACCTCTGAAGACTGAATCCACCAATTTATATGGTGTCTGCAGATTTCTGTTAAACAGATTGGAATGACCATGGGCTGGAATCTGACAGACCTTTGGACCACTAGTATCCATTATAATACCTTGCCAAAGGGACCAGAGTTATGGAGGCTGCCACAGACCCTAAACGTTAAAAAACTACTTTGGCAGGTGGCATCTGATGGGAAAGGAGATGTAGAGCCTGATTTCTTAGCTTTACTAACATGTCCTCCGGTAACCTTGCAATCTAAACAGTTGTGTCCAAGTATGCTCCTATGAACTCCAGAACCTGTGCTGGGGAAAACTGTGATTTTTCTGGCTCACTGTAATTTCTAGGTCAGAGCAGAGCTGAAGCAAAGAGTTTAAGGCCTGGACTAGCAGAGATCTGGTAGGTGTGGTAAGGAGCTAGTCTTCCTGATAGGAGAACACCTGGAACCCTTGCAGCTAGAAATGATTTGCAACCACTGCCATGCATTTCATGAACACCTGGGGGCTGTAGTGAGGCCAAAGGGCAGGCCTCTGAATTGAAAATGAATGGTCCCTTGCTAGAAGCTCAGAAAAATACTGGAGCATCTGTCCATTCTGATGTAGTAGTAATCATCCCGATGCTCTACCGAGCACATCCAGTTGTCTTTCCTCAGAAGGGGGAGGATAAACTGTAACATGACCATACACAAATTTGTGTGCTTGACATATTGATTCAAGTGACTAAGGTCCAAAATTGGCCTTAGGTCCCCACTCTTTTTTGGCATTAAAAAGAATCTGGAATTAGTTACAAACACTTCCTGGTCTGTGAGACCATTTCGATAAGTCGCTTGTCTAGCAGCTTTTTCATTTTTAAAGTTGCTGCTTTTCTTTGAATGAATGGTACATTGGGCAGTTTCTTTCATAGAAGGGGTGGTTTGAGAAATGGAGTGAAATAGCCTCTGCTATTTATTGTCCACACCTAGACAACTTTGATAATGGATGTCCAGGCTTGTGGATGCAGAGACAAGCGTCACTCTTCAAGAGTGCTGCATCACTCTTCAGGAGTGCTGAAAAGGACTCTCTGGGACTGGTCCCCTGAAGCCTTGATTCTGAGGGCCTCCTCTGCCACAAGGCTGACATCTACCATTGGAATACCCCGTCTGCCTTGAGGTAGCTATCTCCAGAGGAATCCTGAGAAAACCCTTGGGACTTCTGAAATCACAGTTTCTTACTTCTTTTTTGATTTCTAGAAAAAGTCATCTGGAAGGTAGAAAACCATATGCCAATAGCAGAAAAAGTTTTCCCAATCTGTTCACTCCTGAAGAGTGTGTTTTTGATCTGAGGAACAAACAAAGTTAAGCCATTAAATGGTGCACTGATAAAAGTCATCTTAAAGGGCCCCATACAGTAATACCCATTCATGCAGTTCTCAAAACACCTTCCAATGCACTGGATATAAGTTATATGGAAGCATTTGAAAAGGACTGAAGGGTGGCCAGCTGCAAATCCACCATTTTTCTGTCTACTGCATTTGCGGACCTAGGAAGAGACTTGGACAGCTCCTTTGTCAAGTCTCTCTGAAAGCAAGTCATGTGTGCCAAATAATTCAATGACCTTAAAGCAAAAGCAGCTGAAACATAAACTCATTTCCCAAACATGTCCAAAGTCCTGGACACTTCTTCTATGAGCTCCTTCTCAGTGGCTGCCACTACTACCATGACATCCACTTCCAGGCCTTTGTTCCAGTTTGAGTGGTCTTTAGGGGCAACACAATATTAATCCAGTTTTCTGGGGAATGGTTCTGTGGCATCCAGTTCCTTCCATGCCCAGTGAGAGATTAAATCCACCATCTCACCAGTCGAGTAATAACCCATGAAACCGCTGATCCAGAATCAAAAGCCTTAAGGAACACAGATTTCTCTTGAAAAGGGACTTTGGAAGACCAACCTCCTTTCTGTCTGAGAAGCTTCAAGATCTCCCTGAATGAAACATCCTCAAGGGGTGATCTGGGGGACCCCTCCCCTTTATCAAACTCCATGTCTTCTGTCAGAGACTCTTAGAGTAGTCAGTGTGTCTTCTCTTTTCACTTATGCTACCAAGGAACCTCCATGGGGGGGGGGGGGGGGGGCAGGTAGGACTTGGAAGTCTGAAGGTGTCCTGAATTAGGACCATCTCAAGGTTAGTATGAACTGGCTGTCCCAATGAGACAGATTGTGCAGGATCAGGACCCAAGTCTACCAGTTGCAGAGCAGGTGGAGTCAAGAGGGTAGAGATGTCCACTTACCAGCTTTAGAGAGAGCTCTCTACACTGCCTTGAAGGTAAAAGTGAGGGGAAACCAAATACCACTCTAGTAGGGGCTGAAGCTGCCACACCAGCATGAACAAGAACACCATCCCAGTTCAGCTCCAAGACTGAAGCCACAGCCATGCTATCTAAAGCTGAGGCTCCAAGGGGAAGAGATGGTTCTGAGAGCTTTGGAGTCAAACCCTTACCCTCAGATTTGAGTCTGAAGCTTGACCCTGAGATCTATCCAGCTCTGATGAAATCAGAGCTGATTGGGTCAGAGACAATGCTGGAGTCAAAGATGACCACAGCTTTGGATCCAACACATACAACCAAGAAGAACGCAGACCCAGCATTCCAAAACCCAGAGGTCAGATCAGGGTAGGAGTAGCCATACGGAGGTGAGATAGTCCAAAACTCATGGGTCCGATAGGAAATGGAGCCAGGAAAACTCCCAACTGAATTTGGGTCATGAGGAACCTCATCATTATCCTATTCACATTAACTTCTGTCAAGCTTCTGGTAGAGCTGATGGACCTTAATGATGAAGATGTGGAGGCTGGTCCCAAAGTCCTCTGTAAAGATCTTTCCTGTAGAAAGAGTGGCCACAGTCCAGGAGCAACTGGATCTGGAGAAGACCTCAGTTCCAGTAAATGGAGAGTCTTGGAGCAGACTAGCATTGGATCCAACACATTAGTAGGATCTAAAGACTTGGACATTTTTGTAGTCTGAGCCGAAGATGAGATGGATAAAGTAGACTGATCAGGGGATTGCTTCCTCACCTCTCTGCCCTTTTCTTTGGGCCTATTGCTCTTGTCCCTCTTGTGTTTATCCAAGGACTTTCCCCTGGATAGAGAGGCTCCAGATGCAGATTTTGAATAGTCAGAACAAATGAGACCCTTGAGAATGAACTTATTATAACATTCAATCACTGCTCGATGACCTAATGCCACGAAAATCGAGAAATCCTCTTGTAGGTGAGCTACCTCCAAACAAAACACACACTTTTGGTGTGATCAGAATTTGGTATCTATTGTCTACAAGTCACAGATTTCTTAAAAATCAGTAGGCTTGTCCAACACAGTCCCTAAAAGAAAGGAAAGTCACTGGAAACATTACCAGCAATGATAGCAAGAATGCACAGAGAAAGAAACTGGTGTATATATAAAAAGGCAAGAATACAAACAATGGTATCAAAACAAGCACTGAAGGAGGCCTAGAGTATTTTTTTTTACGGGAAGGGGAATAACTTCAGTAAGAAAATAGATACTTTCCAACAGAAAAAAAAAATTAGAAGCACAGAGTCGAATAAAAGCCTGAGTCAACAAATCACATCCATACTCTACGAGGGGCAAATGAGATCTTAGGTAATGTTGGGGGCAGGAGGGAATTATGGGTAATAGAAGAAGCCTGAACTATAGATCCTATGTCTGTAAAAACAGCAGCCAAATTCAGATCTGAAGTCAGATCTGAAAACCATCAGTTGAAGAATGGACGGAAAAGACATCAGATACAGAGAGTAGTGTGTGGCATTTTATACACACACACACACACACACACACACACACACACACACACACACACACACACACACACACACACACACACACACACACCCCTCTTACTAGTTAGCATCTGAGCCTCAGAAGTAAAATCATACCTAGAGTTCTTCCTTTCAAAAAACATGAGCTCACTTCTGAGAAAAACACAGCAAAGTAATACAACCTGCGCTTGTAAATATAAAGGGCTTCTGAGGAAAATGAAACCAGTACTGTGTGTGAGAAAATCAGCAGTATAACATAGAGGGAAGGAAAAAGAAGAAAATAATTTAATGTAACCAGCACTCTGCACGAGCATGCTCAGAAGGAAAATTAAGGCAATGTAACCAATACCTGGAAACATAAAGCAATGTCGAGAAATGGTGATTACAGTAACTGGGACACTTGGGGGGGCACAAAGTTTCACAGGGGGGCATGTGCCCTTGTGTGTAACTCCCTAACTCCACCACTGCTTTGGGTGCCATTAGGCTTGCACACACGGTGCCAGAAGTCATTGCATTGCCTCTGATTCTGCATAAAATTATCATTCTTCTTCTAGTAGGGTTTACAGCCTGCAAAAATTGTTGTTTTGTGTTAACAATAAATAGACAAACACTTTTAGATGCCACTAGATAGGTTACTAAAACCACCTGCATCACTGAGCTTGCAGCCATTGGTACTACTTAAGGAAAGAAAACTTCATATGTTAATACAGTTTAGATTTGTTAAAGTCATTATATCTCGATAGGTGTGGCTTACTTAGGCATGAGCAGCTTGCCCTCCCTTGAAAAATAAACTATTAAAGCGTACTGCAACTTCTCCTTCCATTGAAGACTGATCCATACTGACAAACTGAGCTGCTGACCTAAAAAATTTATCCTACAGTGGTGGCTTAGACCCTGTTGCATATCAGCTACTTACTGTTTGGGGGTGTCTCTAAAGGATTCCAGTTGGAGCACTGCCTTGGGGTAGTCTATCTAAAGAAAAAGCCTTCAGAGTTTTTTTTGGCTTGCTTTACTTAACATAGGGGGAATTGAATAATACATCTTGTTATTGTTAATGGCTCATTGAAGGTACATAACCTTTGTACCGTAGGGTTACAGATGAATTCAGCTTTAAGGTACTTTTACACTTAAGAGTCAGTACAGTCCCCCCCCCCCCCCCCAAGGATCATAGTTGCTTAGGGTAAGCAAATATTTTTGCTGATCTGCTTTTTCATAATGAATATTGCTTTATTACTTCTCACCTCTTTTGTTGCAATACCATCCATTTATTGTTTTACTTTTTACAATACTATCTTCTACGGTGATTTACTCTTGTAAGGTGGAGCACAGCCAGACATAAACTCGTCAGCATATTTCATTTCCCTGCATGCCACACACGATGGACTGCAGGAATCAGATATAAGGTTTGAATTAGGTGGTTAACTACTGCATGATAATGAGCTTATATTCATGGCCCTGGACAAGTTCAGTCCATGCATCACATTACCACTACTAAAGTACAAGCCACATGTTATTAATAGGTTTCTTGTGCCCATGGTCCCTAGCACTGGCTGTGTGTCACAACACAGTGATGTCCCTTGGCACACACCTACAGAAGTAAAGCCATGGAGCCCATCAGTTTGTAAATGTACACAGAGCAGGAAAAAAGACCTGCCATATGTGGACATCATAGCTATGATTGCACTTTACAACACCAAAAATGATCACCGCTATTCCACTGCTGCATCACTTCATAGCTGTGTGAACCTGATAAGCATGTTGCAGAAAAAAAAAATAGAGGTGCCAGGCACAGCAGTTTACCAAAGTGAGATGCACAGATGTATGATAACATGATCACCTTAAAATCAAATACAGAAAAGGACATAAAAAGTATAATGACTATAAGGTCACCTGTCTTGTTGCCTGTGTAAATTGGAAGTATTTGCATTCCCTGTCCACGACTTTCCGTTTGATATAGATGTCCAGTTGAAATTATCAGCATCACAGTGTTCTGTGTATGAATTACTGAATTCTGGTTTTGATTTGCTTCCAACGTGATATGATGGACAGTGTTGGTGACTGGAGACGTGTCGTTTGAGTACCAGTGGATCTCTGTCCAACAGTGATGATGTTAATCTACACTGCTCAATGGGTCTCTGCGATGTTGTCTGTGTTGATCTTGTAGGATACTGCAGTATCAATCAGCTTCCGATCTGTCTGTGCATATGCTGACTTGGATAATTACACTAGGACAACAAAGGGAAGAAAAAAAAACAGTAATTGTTAAAATCACACATATGAATTTTACACTGCATCCCAGCCAAATAATACAAAGTGAAAAAGTGCTGTTTGCCTGTTGTGATGTACTGATGCTGATGGCGTATTCTGCACAATAGCATAGTACTGTGTCTTCATGATCAAAGCTGGATGGCATTTCACAGGAAATACTTTCATCATCCCCACCTGAGTATTCCATGGGTGGAAATTTTGTAACTACATCCATTGTGGCTTCACAACTGTCTGCCATTTTCTGATCAGAAATTCTTTTATTGTCTGGTGTGCTGATTATTCCAATATCCTGCAGCAACTACAAATGAAAACAGTCACCTGTTTACTTAACAGTTTGTATTGCTCTTCTAACAAACAAAGGAAATAAAGATTGGTACTAAATGTACAGCTATATCGGATTTAGTAATGGGTGGACAGAGATGTCATCTCTCATGGTCAAACATTCCCTTTTCCTGGTGACTGCAGTACAGCATGTTACAACCATTGGATGGCGTGAGAAAACAAAAGGGACTGCATTCCCCTTTAGATGGCTCTGGGCTGTGGTGAAACCAATGGACTATTGCAAACTTCCTGGAAATCGGAACCAATCCTCAGTGAAGTGCTCACTGCAAAGAACCTTGTACTCAATGGGCTCCCACAATGCACATTTCACAGCTGTAATCCACAACTTTCTACATTCAGGATTTCTTATGAAGGCATGGAAACTACCTTTGTAGCGCTGACCACATTGGTACAAAACTTCATAGCCTAGAAGGACAGATGATACACATATGAGAATACAGCGAATGTGAAGAAGGCATTACTATTTTATGTACTTAGTAACTGCTGATGTAAGCGTGTATGTAGCTATCAATACTGACATTTCTGTATGTAGCACTCTCATTTTGACATTTTACCATTGTACACAGTTTGGTTTGAATCTACACATATCAATTCCGTTAATTGGCATTTCGTGAGAAGACAATGTGAAATGCAAGAACATAGCTGTATTCATAAGTATATATATATATATATATATATATATATATATATATATATATATATATATATATATATATATATATAGATCCCTATCTAAACAGTGAATGTTCACAAAAAGCAAACGTTATAACATCAAACTAGGACCAATGAAAATCCAGAACATCTAACAAGAAAGATCTTCATTGTCTGGGATCATGGTACAGTGGGGATTGGGAGATTTTTCCTTTCTCCACTGTAGTGGGATCTCAGAGTTTGTTTGTATATATATACATATATATATATATATATATATATATATATATATGTATATGTATATATATATATATATATATATATATATATATATATATATATATATATATATATATATATATATATATATATATATATATATATATATATATATATATATATATATATATATATATATATATATATATATATATATATATATATATATATATATATATATATATATATATATATATATATATATATATACATATATATATATTTATATATATGTATATAAAATTAGCAGGGTCGGGTTTTTTTTGTTTTTTGGGGGTTTTTTTTTTAGGTTTTCAGTGTTCCCAGGTTTGATGTTGTAATATTCGTTATTGTGAATGTTTAACGTTTAGACAGGGATCTGTATACAGATATATATCTATATCTCTCTCTATATAGAGATAGAGTAGATATATGTTTATCTCTCTCTGTTTAACTCTCTCTATATATATATTTATTTAACATTTGTTAACCAGGAAAGTCCAACTTGGAACAAAGCCAATTTTCAGAGGAGGCCCAGGAAGAAACACTCAAGACGTATGTCTTTGTAATGTATATATACTGTATATATACTGTATGAGTAATACTACATATACATATGAGTAATACTATGTATATGAATATACATATAAAAAAATATATATATATATATATATATATATATATATATATATATAAAAATAAGACTAATATGTATATGAATATTTTTCTGAATATACATAAATATAGATATATACATATCATAGCTCTCAACCTTCCATACCCAAAATGAGGAACACCAGCCTTCATAATTTGGAACAAATAGTCAAAATGCGTAACACATACTAATGGCTTACTGACAACTTCAATTAGGAGGATCATAGGATGGTTAAAATATGCTGGTTTTACTTTTAAAAAAGATATTTTAATGAATTAATATGATTTATTTCTATTTTCCATGGATATTAGTTAAAAAATTCCTAACACAGAATGTGTACCAGACATTTTCAATGTGGAACTTCGAGAAACATGAACTTTTTAAGACCCCAAATGAGGTACGTTCCTCATAATGAGGTACACTTGAGAGGTATGATAAATATAAGTGTGATTATATACATGTTTGCATGGGTTCTTTGTGCTTGATTGTACATTTGTTGCATCCAAACTTTTGTTAGGGGGACTATTATGATTCATTGAAGTGCGCATTGTTTGTTTTTGCAGGATCTCTAAATATTGTAGAGGGCGTTTTGGACCATTCCCCATTGTCTTGCAATTACTGGCATCTGAAACATGTAATAGTGGTACAGAAACACTGCAACTGAAAATGACAGCATCTTCAGTGATATTTTAGGTATCTGCCACAATATATGTGCATATATATATATATATATATATATATATATATATATATATATATATATACATACACATATATATATATATATATATATATATATACATACACACACATCTATATATGTGTGTGTGTGTGTGTGTATTATTTATACATATAAATATATATATATATATATATATATATATATATGTTTTACATGTACAGTGTGTGTATATATATATATATATATATATATATATATATATATATATATATATATATACACACACACACACACACACACACACACACACACGTACATATATGTTTACCTATCTTTAAGTATATCGTTCATATTACAGAAGATCAAAATATCAAGACGAAAAGCTCAAAATATGAACTGTTAAAGGATGCAAGTGAAAAGGACCTGTACTGTGCGGGAACACAGCACAGCAATAATTGGGGTATTGATCCTTTCTCCACTGCAGTGCGATCTCAGAGTTGCTGTATATGATTAGCATAAGATGTGAGGGATGCAGGAAGTCTTCCCACCATGCAACTAAAAAAAAATATATTGCATGTTGGGTATTTTGTAATTCTAGCTTTTCTACTCAATATTCTGTGCACCATGGCTCTAGATGATTATCAATATTGAACTGACACCTCATCCACATGTGCAAAATGGGAATAAGGGGTTATGGGTGGCTGGATGGATTACACAACAGCAATGACACTCCTGGGGATTCAATAAACTTATTGTAGGCTTAGCATGAAGGCTACATGGAATTTACATGTTAGCGAGATGAACAGTAGAGCTAAATGCATATGCATGCCACTCATTGTGCTTAAACAAAAAGAAATGAGGTTTCATGGCCAGCAACCATGTAAAGCAACACAAACACCTGCAGACATGAAAAACAGTTTACTTACAGGCAAACTAAGTCTGCAGGAATGCGTTGACAGCCACAATGACTACCAGGGCTTAATATGAAGCAATGTATACACTTCTAACATATTATATGAAAGTGTACTCAGTGCAGAGTAGTGTGCAAACCTGTTTTAGGCACACTGAATAAAAGTGTTGCTAGTGATCAGCAAGAGGTCATAGACTGCATCAGAAATACATATTTGGGGAACTGTATGTTTTGTAAAGGGACATACATATACACACATGTGAGAGATGCAACCATATAGCCAAACTGGAGGCTAAGCTCTCTCAACTCAGTACTGGCATAACCAGTCAGGAGGAGAAGGAAACCACACTCACTACAATTCCAGTCTCACATAGACCTACCACGACAGCAAACCAAACACATAATCACACAAAAACATACTCGGAGGCTCTAAATAAAGATCTGCCTAAGCAGCAGAGACCTCCAAAGCAGACACCCAAGCAACCGCTACCCCAAAACAAAACACGTGCAACACATATCTCACAAAGCCAGTGTGCCGAACAGTCACAGCCCTTAAGGCTAAACAACACACCTGATACACTTGTAATAGGTGACTCTATCGTCAGGCACACTGACGTCCCGCTCACCAGGCTGAACAAGAAGAAGGTCACGGTGAGCAGCCTGTCTGGCACTAGGATCCGCCACATAACACAAGCACTCAGGTCACTCCAAGGCAAGTACAAATATGACTCAGTCATTGTCCATGCTGGTGTGAATGACCTGAGATGTACCTCCCTGGACTACATGAAAAGAGACATAGAGGAGCTCTCTGAGCATGTAGCCCAGGCTGGTATGACCCTGACCTTGAGTAGCATCTTACCCTCACCAAGAATGATGCCACAATATGAAGACAAGATGATCAATTTCAACAATTGGCTTAAGTATTGGTGTCATTCAAAGGGGATCCAATGCCTGTCAGCTTGGGATGATATGCACGACAAGCCACGATGCTTTGCTAGGGACGGCTTGCACCTGTCACCCCTGGGCTTTCGGATATTGGCAAAGGCTCTTGCTACCCCCATAGTGCCTTTTTTAAGCAAGGCTCAAAAGCCAAACCCACCGCCATAGGTATCACAAGGGATAAGAAACTAAGAGTAATGCTACTCAACGCTAGAAGTCTAAACCTCAAGATGCACTTTTCGAAACTCTCCTTAGCATGGAGAACATCGATATCTGTGCAGTAACAGAAACCTGGTTCAGGACTCCCGAGAGCACCTCAGCACTACCAGGTTATACCTCATACCATGCTTTTCAGCCCCAAAACTTGGACCGAACCACAAAGGGGAGTATCGATATTCATCAAAGATACCCACACCTCCAGGTTGGTGGCAAAGCACGAAGCATCAGAGACTATCCATGTGCAACTAATAGTGGGTAAAACTGCCTTCCAGTTTATAGCCTGCTACAGACCACCCTCCCAAACCCAGGAACCCCACTCGGCCTTCCTGAGAACACTGGAAAATATGAAGGTCTCTCCGAACACCATTATATTGGGCAACATCAACTACTCAAACATAGATTGGGAGCATTACTCTAGCTCCAACACCCTTGCCCAAAGGTTCCTAGAATTCATAAACTCAAATGCTATGGAACAACTTGTTACCACTCCCACAAGAGGGGAAAACATACTGGACCTGATCATCGCCAACATGGGGACTCTATGCTCCAGACCAGAAGTGTATCCCTCACTGGTAAGATCAGACCATAAACTGATCTCACTGGATATTCACATCCCAACCCCACCCCCTGCCCAGAAAACCACAGTGAAAAACTTCTCTAAAGCAAATTTCACACTCCTCAAAACCGAGGTGGAATCCTTCAAAGCCCGGGCCTGTGGAAAATATGGCCCAGACCGCAGAATCCTTTATAAATGCATTCTATGAACACCTTCAGGAATGCATGGATCATGCAATCCCAAATAAAACCAAGACCCAATCCTCCAAAGGCAGACGACCTGTCTGGTGGACCCCAGCCATAAACAAACTATACAATAGAAGGAGGAAGCTACTACATGATAGAGCAAAATCCTAAAAGGGAAGGCATCTCTGATCAGTATTAGCAAAAAACTAAGGGCACTCATAAAATCGTCAAAGGCCAGCTTCGAGAGAAAAATTGCACAGGACACTAAGGATAATCACAAGGCTTTCTTTAGTTATGTTAGGAACCTGGGTGGGAATTCCCAGATATGCTCAGAATTAGTCCAAAATGACAAAAAATACACTGATCCCACAGACATTGCCAACATCCTAGCTGACAGGTTCAGTGCAAACTTCTCCCCTCCCTCCCCACCAAAAGGGCAAATATCTATCCCAGCAGAGTGCTGCCCCCCTGACATCTCAGATGCTCAGGTGGGAGCCGCCCTCTCCAAAGCAAAAAACACAGCATCAATGGGACCAGACGGTGTCCCAGGCTGCATCCTACATGAACTCCAAGAAGAGCTAAACCCAAACATAAAACTACTGTTCAATCTCAGCCTTACTACAGGATATGTACCCAAAGAGTGGCGTACAGCAACAGTGGTCCCTCTCCACAAAGGTGGTGCCTCAACGGATCCTGGAAACTATTGCCCCATAAGCCAGACTAGCTTGGTCTGCAAAGCTATGGAAAGGATCATCATGGACCTCATAAATACAGATATTGGGGACCTACAGACACTGGATCCTACCCAGTTTGGCTTTGTTAAGGGCAGATCCTGCCTCTTAAACCTGGTTGACTTCTTTGAAACAGTCACCAAGGCCATTGACGAAGGGAAGGTGGTCCACACAGCCTATCTGGACCTCGCAAAAGCCTTCGATACAATACCCCACTTGGGCATTATAGATAAGCTCACCAGCTTAAATATAAACCCCTATGTCACTAGATGGATTGCAAACTGGCTCAAGGACAGAACCCACATGGTTAGAATTGCTGGAGCCATGTCAGACTCCAAACCAGTTACAGGTGGCGTCCCACAAGGCTCAGTCCTGGGACCTCTCTTGTTTGGTATATATTTCTCTGAGGTACAGGCCAACATGGAAGGACTGTGGCTGACCAAGTTCACAGATGACTGCAAACTGGGTGCCATAATCGACTCTCCAGCCGACACAAGCATCCTCCAAAAGGGCCTCACAGAAACAGACAACTGGTGCCAGAGCCATGGCCTCAAGCTAAATGCCAAAAAGTGTATAGTCATCCCCTTTGGCAAAAACAAAGTGCCCACAAATTACCACATAGGTGGTAATCCATTAAGTACAGAAGAAGTAATTAGGGACCTGGGGACCCAAGTTGATAGCAATCTCTCATTTGACAACCACGTGGCCAAAGTGGTTAGAAAAACATTTTATATAGCCCACCTAATCATGAAGGGATTCACATCTAGATTAGGGGAGGTCATCGTGCCTCTTTACTCATCCCTCATCAGGCCCATAATCGAGTACAATGCCCCTTTTGGGATGTACATTACCAAACACCTGCAGCAACTGGAAAGACCCCAAAAGTACCTCACCAAGAGGATCAAAGGGCTCAAACAGATGCCATATGCTGCCCGGTTAAAGAAACTCCAGCTCTACTCAGTGGCATACCGCCTGCTCAGAGGTGACCTGTGCCTGACGTATAAGGTCATGTCCAACCCGGAATTAAGGGACATGCTGCACCTCAGAAAATCCAAATCCCATTGAGCTACACGTTCGAGAGACTTGAACCTCAGCACTGAAATAAATAGGACATGCTGGAGGGACAGATTCATAACCCAGAGGCTCCCTTCACTCTGGAATAAAATCCCAGTCCAGGTTAGGCAGAGTCCCTCACTGACTCTCTTCAAGAGGAATCTTGATGAGTGGATGGGAGATCGTAGGTTTACCCTGGGTATCACTTCTGTGTCACTGTTAGACAGAGGCACAGTATACTAACCTTGAAAAAGGGCATAGCAAAATTAATTTAAAATGGGTGGCGAAAGCCAAACACACTCTGGCTAGGCTTATAAATGCCCTAGGGCAGATAGCCTAGTATGAACCTATGAACCTATGAACCTATGAGTTGTAGGAATGAATACAGGAGAAGAGGACAGGTGAAGAGGGCATGCCAATGTACATACAGCACAAAGACAAGACAGTTCTAGCATGAATAGTAATACTATATATACATGATACAGTACATATTGTTGTTTACAACTCTTGTGTGGGCATAGTCATATCATCATGCAGTTGTTGTACATTATGTGACCGTCATGCAAGGTCACATATCAATGGAGAAGATTTTTCGTGATATAAGCATCTGGACATAATCACTGGAGAGGACATTTATCAAGGATGGTATATACAATAGGGAGTAGGTGCATATTGTGATGCTGTGCAAAATGAGTTGCCTGAATATGAATATAATATGAATATAATGTCAGCATAGGTCTCAGCCAAGCGGGACACATAGTAACAGGCTCATAGACAACAGTAGACAGAAGCACACACAATCATGGACAATATCAGAATAATACCAACATTAATCTGTGTCATCGACATAACATATGTGATAGTGAGTTATTATACATGGTTATGCAAGAACACAGTTGTACAACTGTCATGATTTGTCAGTAATCTATGAGGGGAATCAAGCACACATTCCTCAAAAATTAACATCTATTTTCAGAGCACAGTACTTAACACAAGTGCCACAGCACAAGTCTGGCTTTTATAGTGTTAAGCAACACTTTATACCTGATGATATCAGCAGTGTCTGGTGAGAAGATGGTAGTAGGAGTTCTCACATGCTGATCTAAAATGGTCATTTGAATGTCAACTCAGTGAATGCTGCTGGACAATTTATAGTGGATGATATCATCATTGGATGTTTAAGAGAAGATGTTGGGAGGCCTGAATCAAATGGATGTGTAGGCATGTACAACTGTCAAAATATCTGTTTTGCAATGCTGACAATAGGGTACACAGTTATGCTCTTCTGACTACACACACACACAGACACACACACACACACACACACACACACACACACACACACACACACACACACACACACACACACACACACACACACACACCATATGGCCACAGTGAGACTAGACCCATTAGTATAGACCCCATTTAGAGCACCCAGTTATACTACACCTCTCCGTTTTCTCTCCCCACTGTAAAAACAGGATTTAACTTAGCATTATGGATGGTCAGTTTCCCTCCATTTCACTTATCAGTATGATTGACATGCGTATCCTGAGGCAGTGTAGCAACTGCTTTATGTACACTGACAACCCTCTACTTCTAAATCACCCAAGTACAATTTGTGAGAGATGCATCTACACTAAGAATATGGAATCCTTACTTTCTCATGCACAAAACAGTAACACTGAACAGGTTGTCAGTTGACAAACTACACCTCCTACGCAAACCATGCATTCAACATATAGACCATCATATGTGGAGTTACTCACCAAAAACCTACCTAAACACCAGAGACCTTCCAAACACAAACATGCTACACCTAATACAGTACCTACAGCACTCAATCCATATAAAAACACAAGCACCAGTGTCTCGCCAAATAAGCCCCTAAGGCAAAGCACACCCAAACCAAATTTTTTAGTCATAGGTGACTCCATTGTGAGACACACAGAAGTCCCACTTACCAGGCTAGACAAGGAGGAGGTTATGGTCATCTGTCTTTCAGGTGCCAGGATCTGTCAGATCACACATGCTCTCAAGTCTCTCAGCAAGTACAGTTATGACTCCATCATAGTTTATGTTGGTGTGAATGACTTGAGAAGTACCTCACTGGATTGTATGAAGAGAGACGTGATTGAGCTCTATGAATATGTGTCCCAGGCAGGTATGTCCCTAGCCTTGAGCAGCATTCTACCCTCACCTAGGATAATACCACAATATAAACAAAAAATGATTGACTTCAACAACTGGCTTGGTTTTTGGTGTCATTCTAAAGGGATCCAGTTCCTATCAGCTTGGGATGACATGGTTGATAGACCACACTGCTTTGCCAGAGATTGTCTTCAGCTATAGGCTTTTGGTTACTGGCTAAGGCACTACCTCCCCTATAGAGCCTTTTTAGGCAAGGTCTCAAGAACAACATTTCCGATGTGAAAATGTCACTCACAAATAACTTAAAGGTTAAGCTGCTAAACTCTAGGAGTTTAAATCAGAAACTTCACTCTCTAGAAGCACTCCTCTCCGGGGGATGCTGATGTCTGTGCAGTCACAGAAACTTGGTTCAGGGCCACAGAGAGTACCCCGGCCTTGCAAAGCTACAATGCCTTCCACACTTTCAGACTGCAAAATGAATGTGTGAGAACAAAAGGAGGAGGAGTATCTATCTTCACCAAAGATAGATACACCTCCAAGTTCAACTAACTGTGGGTAAGACCCCATTTCAAGTCATTGTTAGCTATAGGCCCCTGTCAATGAACCAAGATACCCACACTACTTATTTGAACCTATCTGAGTCAATCAAATTACACCCAAACCCTCTAGTCATGTGTGACTTTAACTATCCCTCCATTGACTGGAAACTTATAAGAGTATCAATATGCTCGCATAAAGGTTCCTGGACATTAACACTAATGCCCTCAAACAAATAGTATTCAACCCCACAAGGGGCTCAAATATTCCTGACCTGGTCCTCATCAACATGGGTGACTGTTGCGCCACCCCAAGTATAGGACCCTCACTGGTTAAATCTGATCACAAATCAGTCACATTTGAAATAGCTGTAACACCTGAATCCCTCTTAGGTGAAATCAGGCTAAACTTTTTCACCAAGGTTAATTATACACTTCCAAGGGATGGCATAAATAATTTCCAAGATCCTGGTCCCACAGATGGCATTGACAATTATACTAAGGTATACACAAATGTCCTGTACAAACACACAAATGTACTGACACAGCTATACCTGATAGGATCAAAACAAGATCCTCAAGAAAAAACACAAGCCTCCCTGGTGGACATCTAGCATTTATAAGTTATACAACAAGAGGAAGTTGCTGTCTAAGAATAAAAAAGAGAGATCCCTGTACTGGAAGAATACCCTCCTCTGCTTGAACAAATAAATAAGACAACTTGTAAAATCATCTAAGGGCAACTTTGAAAAAAATTAGCAACCATAGCTAAGGATAACCATAAGGCATTCTTCAGCCATATCTGTACACTAAAAGGTAGGATCCAGACATGTGCTGAACTAGCTGTGGATAGCATCATACACACTGATCATGCAAAAACAGCTATGTTATTAGCTGACAGGTTTGGCAAAAATTTCACCTCCCCTGTTCCCTCCAAACATTCCACAAACCATTCCCTCTACATCTTCCCCACCTTGCACCTCCAAAGAGTTAGTCATTAATCCTCTTTTCAAAGCTAAAAACACAGCCTCTGTGGGACTGGATGGCATCCCAGGTTGCATTTTAAATGCTCTATAACAAGAGTTAGCAATTACATTAGGTACTCTCTTTAACCACAGCCTGAGCATTGTTTTTCCCAGCTGAATGGAAAACAGCAACAATAATCCCCCTTCATAAAGGGGATACAGCAACAGACCCTGTGAACTACAGACCCATAAGCTTAACCATCCTTATCTGTAAAGCCATAGAACAAATCATCATGGACCTTATAAATAAGGATATAGGTGATTTCCAAACCCTTGTTCTGATACAGTTTGGTTTTGTCAAAGGCAGGTCAAGCTTGTTAAACCTGGTGGACTTCTTCAAAAATGTCACCACAGCCATAGATAAAGGCAAATCTGTGCATACAGCCTGCCTTGACTTAGCAAAAGCCTTCAACACAATCCCACATTTGGGCATCATTGATAAACTCTCCCAGTTGAATATCAACCCTTATGTTGTCAGGTGAGTTGTTAACTGCCTCACTGACAAATCACACTCAGTCAAAGTTGGGGACTTTTCCTCAGTCAGCAGACCTGTCACCAGTGGGGTTCCACAGGGGTCACTGCTGGGCCCCCTATTGTATAGAATATACTTCTCAGGCATTCAGGCAAAACAGAGGGGTTGTGGCTGGCTAAGTTTGCTGACGACTGCAAATTAGGTGCAATCATTGAATCCCCAAACAATATCAGTATACTTCAAGAGGGACTTACACAACCAGTGATTGGTGCCAAAGCCATGGACTCAAACTCACTGCTAAAAAATGCATTATCATTCTCTTTGGTAAAAACGATATCCCTGCAGACTATCATATAAATAGTAATACCTAAATAACAACTTAGTAGTGAGATACTTGGGAACACAAGTTTACTGTAGCTTAAACTTTGACCACCATGTGTCTACTGTGGCAAGGAAGGCATTCTACATCACACATCTCATTAGCAAAGGCATCGCCTCAGGAGAAAAAGAGATCATAACACCCCTGTACCCGGACCTCATCAGGCCAGTAATTGAGTACAATGCTCCCTTTGGTATGTACCTTACCAGGCACCTGCAGCAACTTGGGAGACCTCAGAGATTTCTAACCAAGAAAATTCAGGGTCTGCATCACATGTCATACATTGACAGATAGTCACTGTTACTGTACTCAGTAGAATACAGACTACTTAGAGGAGATATGTGCCTGGCCTACAGAGCAATCATGGATCCAAACTTAATGGAAATGCTGACATAAACAGGACCTTCTGGAGAGACAGATATATCTCTCAGAGGTTGCCACTCATCTGGAACAGGCTACCAGTTCACATCAAACTAAGCCACTCTGTGAAGATATGGGCAAGTGCCAGAATAGCCACCTGGAGTTTTGTAAAAAAATGGTGTGTCATTTGTACATCAAACTGATTTATACAAGATGTCACAAATATATTAGAACTATATGTCATTTGTATATCAAATTGATTTGTACTGATGCTTGTGCTAAAATGTATTTGTGAGGTTTGCTTGTGTTAAAATGTATCAATAGTGCACCCTACTGAAATGAAAAGAAATGTAAGTATATTACTGTAACTGAATTTAATGTATATGTTTTAATAAACGACATTGGGACAGCAAAGGTTAACGTTAAGAAAACTATGGGAAATGTAAATAAGCTGTTAAACCATCAAAATGGCACCCCACAGTGCTGAATAGGACCAGAGATGATAGGTCTAAGAAAGAGCCTTTGTTCATTAGCTCAGTGAAATGAGGGGAGGCCCCAAGCACTGTCATAAATATTTGGATGTGTATTGTGTCCATCTGCCCTAAATTCTTGTCTCAGCTTCAAAGAAGAATACTGTGAGAACCTAGAGTCAGGTGACCATATGAGGTGATTCTGCCAGCTCTCTTGGAAATTATATTTTAGATATTACAAAGAAAAATCTCACAGTATAGAGTATTCTTTTTGGGAAGCCTGACTAGAAAGACCCTCACCCAGAGCATCTTGCCTTGTGGTAGTAAGTAACTTCACTAGGGAACAATAAATTCTTCTAGATTCAGTCAGGAATATAGTGAAGCTTAGTTTATATATTGTTTTTCTTTATTTGTACGAGTCTGTCCATCAATGTTAATTTCAATAGTTTCTGTTATTTGAACTCTGTGGTTTATTGTGAATATATATTCAGTATTTTCATGTTCTTTTATTATTTATCATTAAATATATTTAAAACGTTTATTGTGACTGGTCCTTGTAGAAAAGTATCTAACCTTTGAGACTACTTATATTTATTTGGTGACACTGTGTGGAGTGTCAGAAGGCCTAGCCGTCTTGGTGAACTACTACCATTTGTATTAGTATTAATATTACACAGTATAATTGACACCCTTTGTTAAGGGCCTTAGAATAGCTGATTGCAGAGTATCTGATGGCAGTGATAACTACCTTATAGTCTGGGCAGAAGGAGAAATAGCTAGTAAACCTGTGCCAGCCTTTCTCAGGTGTGTGTGTGCAAACAAATCTCTCAGTGTGTGTGTGTGTGTGTGTGTGTGTGTGTGTGTGTGTGTGTGTGTGTGTGTGTGTGTGTGTGTGTGTGTGTGTGTCAGCTACTTGGGGCAGGGATGCAAAGCACTGGGTTTACAGAGAAGGTGTTAGAGGACTTGGCTTGGACACTTGGCTGAGGACCTAACTCTACAGCTGTACCAGTGGGGAGTCTTACTGGGGTCCTGGAGGGAGACAAATATAGATACATCCAGACCCCAGGCAGAGTGTGCTCCCTGTGTGCTCTTAAGAGGAATTGTACTTTATACAGAGAGGTCTACATCTGGAAATACTGAGTGTATCCATTTGTATTGCAAGTGCATGTCCCTCTCCAGTGTCAGTGGTAAGGATTCAGGCTCCTTGATTACTGCCCCAGTATGGGGAGGACACATATTGGTGGCCATCACATACTGGTAGCAGTTGTGGGCATCCCATATTGGTTGGCAGTGGTGGGACCACCACATGCTCACATACTGGTGAGCAGTGGTATGGAAATTGAATTCCTGTAGCCCTTAAGCAATGGTCACTAAATATGCTGTTTGTACTCTCAAGCAGCCACACAATAGACATTCAGAGTTTCATATCACAGTAGATTTATTTATTTATTTTTTGTTAGCTTAGCTAGGGAGAGCAAGCAAGGATGTCAGCAGAGGATTATGGCAAGCTGACAAGGAACCAGTTGGGTGAGATGTGCCAAGCCAAAGGACTGGTGCACGCCAACCTGACTAAAGTAGAAATGATTGCAGCCTTAATCATAGCTGCATCACAGACCAGCAACCAGGAAGACAACCAGACTGGCATTGGGGTTATACAGCTCTCAGAAACAGGACAGTTCAACATTTCCTTAGATGACTTAAAAATCCATCTGGAGTTAAAGAGACTTGAACTGGAGTCCAAACATTTGGAATTAGAATCAGCAGAGAGACTGCAGTGTTTGGAGATTGAAGTAGAATCAACAGACACTGTGGTATTTGGAAGCTGAAGAAAATGGGAGGCAGAGGCAGCATGAAAAGGAAATGGTGACTCTTTGCCAGGGTCATGGAGGTAATGGAGAAGGGATTAACCAGACCCCAAAAGCAATAAAGGTCATTAAACTTATTCCTCAGTACCAAGAAGGTGATAATTTTGATAGTTTTATTCATATATTTGAAAGAGTATGCTAACAGTATAACGCTGACCGAGTGCTCTGAGTACAGTTCCTCACCCCCCTTACTCCATGGTAAAGCTGTAACTGTTGTTTCTAAATTGTCTGATACTGGTTGTTTAGGTTATGATCAAGTTAAGCACTGTTTATTACAATGTTTTAAGTTAACACCTGAAACCTACAAAAAAGTTTTGTGAGCATAGACGCAAGGTAGATGAAAATGTATGTGATTATATTGCTGAACTGAGCACTTATTTTCATAGGTGGGTGGGTGGATGTCAGGTCCCCACTTTTCAAGGGCTGACAGATCATTTGTTGAGGGAACAAGCCCTTAGCACTTTGCCTAAGGACATGAAAATCTGGTTGTCAGATAGGGAATGCAACTCTGCAGATGAGATGTCAAAAAAGGAGACCTATACCTCGCAAGCAGAACATCACTGCACAGGAAAGAGATGATATCCAGTGCTGCACAAGGAACTCATGGTGGACAGCCTAAATTGCCCCAACAGAGTCCAACAGTAACAGGGGAAGCTACTAGTTTATATACAAGGCCAGGATCAAGGGGTAAATGTTTTAAACATAACCAGTGGGGCCATGTAGCATATAGATGTCCATGGAGGCGAGTTGGGGAACAAAAGGTGGGGGACCCAGCAAGTGGGAATAAAAGAACGCTAGTGGTAAGTTGTCTGGAGACAACAGGGGTACTAAACTACCTGCAGAGTATATATCCTATCTTAGTGGATGGGAAACAGACCACTGCTAAGAGAGACACAGCCTCTGATATAACCATGAAGCCTGCAGTGGTTAAAGAGGAGCAGTACTTGCTTGGGCAGTGTACTTTAGTCAGAGATTTAGGAGGGATCCCATTCCAAATGCCTTTGGCCAGGTTCACCTTGACTGGGAAGGTGGAAAAGGAAGCAAGCAAGTAGGTGTGTTTGAGGATATTCCTGCAGATGTCTTGATAGGGAATGATTTTGATAATGAAGTACCTTGTGTGCATACAGTGACATGCAGTCAGGCTTGGAGACAGGCATGTGGTTCTGGTAGCCTGGGGAAGACCCAGACAGACTGCACACCTGAAGCTAGGACTGGTGAGGTGGCTAATTCAGGGAGGGAGCTACCCTGTAGCAGTGAGACTGAAGGTGAGCCACAGCTCACAGATGTTCCCTTAGACAGAGTGACTGCAAGGGCAGAGATGAGTAGTAGTACCCAGGCTGACAGTGAGACACTGCTGTCAGAGGATACCAGACTTCCTGTGGAAGGGGAGCTGGGAAAAGTTACAAAATTAAGAGTTGAGACAGGCTCAGCTCTCAGACCCGACATTACAAGACTTGAGGGAGGTAGTTAGGGAAGCACCTGATTCTCAAGGAAAAGGGATTCTGTATACTGGAACAAAGGGTTACTGTACAGAGAGTGGACCCCTGAGGGTGGGCTAGAAGGAGAGATAATACGGTGGTTGGTCGTGCCCAGAGCCTACCATCTGGAACTTCTAGCCATAGCCCATGACATCCCTTTCCACCTCATATAGGCATAAAGTGTACCAAGAGACATATTGTGTAGAACTTTTATTGGCCTGGGATTGCCAGGGATGTAACAGGGTACTGCAGTACCTGTGAGCAGTGGAAAAAGTAGGCAAGGCAGGAGACAAGGTCAAAACTCCTTTGATGCCTTTGTCTGTGATTGAGAAGCCATTTCAGAGGGTAGCTATGGATGTTGTGGGGTCTCTGAGTATCCCAAGTTCCACAGGGTAGACGTTTATCCTAGTGGTAGCAGATTATACTACTACATACCCTGAAGCGATGGCTCTGTCCTCCATCAAGGCAGAGAAGGTGACAAATGCTTTGCTAGAGATTTTCAGCAGGGTAGGTTTCCCAAGAGACATACTGATTGACAGAGATGCCAATTTCATGTCAGACCTGCTGGCTTGTCTGTGGGAGCTCTGTGGGGGTGAAGCACCTAAAGAAGACCCTCTACCTCCCCAGACTAATGGTCTTGTGGAGAGGTTAAACTCTACACTAAAGACCACACTACAAGCATTTGAAATCCAGTTTAAGAGAGAGTGGGACAGATATTTTCCCAATCTATTGTTGCATACAGGGTGGTGACCAGGAATCCATGTCTTTTTCACCCTTTGAGTTGCTGTATGGGAATAAGGTGAGGGGGCCTCTAGATATGATTTGTGATGAGTGGGAGGCTGAGTGTGAATCCCACAAGGAGTCTGTTGTGGCATATGGTCTAAACCTCAGGATAAGACTTAGGAAGCTCATGGTCTTGGACCAGGAGAACCTAGCAGGATCCCAACAGCATAAAAAGTCTGGTATGACAGGAATGCTCGAGCCAGAGAGTATGCTGTGGGGCAACAAGTGATGGTTCCCATTCCTGTCAGACACAATAAACTGCAGGCAGCTTGGGAGAGACCCTTCAAGGTGGTAAGGAAGGTGAGTGATGTTAACTACATGGTAGAACTGCTAGGCAGGATACAGGGACATAAATTGTACCATGTTAACATGATGAAGCCTTACCATGACAGGGAGGCCTTTGTGCTCAGTATTTACAATGGGTGGCAGGAGGAGTCTGAGGGGGATCTGGTGGCTGATCTCCTCAGTGAAACAAGGACTGACACCTCAGTGGAAGAGGTAGCAATGTCCCAGAGGCTATCCCCTACCCAGGTTCAAGAAATCCATGCAGAGTTACATTAGTTTGGGGACATGTTCACTGATAAACCAGGGTGCACCCACCTGGTGCAGCACCATGTGTATACAGAGCCCCAAAGACCTATAAAGCAGACCCCTTACAGGGTGCCTGAATGAGTCAGAGTCTGAGTGAGGAGATACAGGAGATGTTGGAATTAGGAGTAATCCAGGAGTCCAGCAGTCCCTAGGCCTCCCCAGTGGTGCTGGTACCAAAGAAGGATGGCAGCACCAGATTCTGTGTGGACTACAGGAAACTAAATAGTCACACAGAGTCAGATGCTTACCCCATGTCTAGGACAGATGAAGCCTTAGGGCAGCTTGGTGGGGCTAAGTATCTGACAACTATTGATCTTACCAAGGGCTACTGGCAGGTGCTCTTGGCTCCCAATGCTAGAGAAAGGTCAGCCTTTGTGACTCCTTTCAGCTTGTATGAGTTCATGAAGATGCCATTTGGGATGAAAAATGTCCCAGCAACTTTCCAGAGGCTGGTAGATGGTATCCTAGTAGAAGCAGGAGATTATGATCTTGTTTACCTGGATGATATTGCCATCTACAGCCTAGTAAGAGCACCTTCACATGTGTGGGAGGTGCTCAACAGACTGCAGAGGGCAGGGTTGACCATTAAGCCCAGTATGTGTCAGGTGGGTATGGCAGCGGTCTCCTACCTGGGATATAGGGTGGAGAGTGGTAAGATCAGGTCAAAACCTGTCAAAGTGTATTGAGTCGTGGTAACTGCCAGGGCTGCCAGCACACACTTTCAGGATGAGTCCCTTAGCATTACACATGACCTGGCAGTTAATGGAGTGGCAGCCCTTTCTATTTATGTACACCCTTCCCTTTTCCATGAGTGGTGTTTTGATTTCAATGTGTTTGTAGTCTATGGCACCTAGGACTTAAGGGAAGTGTGCTACAGGATAGAAATCCTGCATAGTTGTCACTCTGTCCTCGGTTGTTTGGGGAAAGTGTATATAATCACTGGCATGTTGGAACACAGCATTTAGGAACTGATGTGGGATCCTGGATGCTGATGCCTGTGACACCCCCAGCATACCCCTGTTGGCCTCTGAAAGGTTCCTGTAGCTAATATTCTAAGTGCTACACATACCTTAGTCTCCACTGGTATTGCTTCCCCTCAGTTTGCCCTTGCTCTCAGTTGTGGATGACAGTGGTTGCAGAGTTCTTGTAGTGTGTCTATACACCCTGTAGAGTTCTACAACTTCCATGTCATGCAGTCTATGGAAAGTTAAACAAGGTCTAAACACCCTTCTCCTTCTTGGCCGAGGTCTATTTTAGTAGCAGCAGCAGCATAGATTTGGGCCTGTTGCACATATGCATGTACAGGAGCAACTGCAGCTCCTAACATTGTTTCTTTATACAGATGTTTTTGTGTCTGTATTCCAATAGGTTTTGAAATTTGCAGGGAAGACTTACACTGAGTCTACACGATTGCTTGAATTGATTGATTAGCATAAAATTCAGCTGCTTATGCAGTAGTTAGCATGCCATGATGTTTGCTGTGTTTACTCAGCTCTACATGCTGTGTAGAGCCGCTTACTGAATACAAAACAGCATGCTACCATGTGCGTGTTGCGCCACAGCATGCACACAGCCTTAGCAGACTGTGTAGGCTTTACTGAATCTACACCTCTGTCTTATGCAGTTAAATAACACATAATGGTAAATGACATCAGTTCAAAACATATATGTTTCAGATTAGAGCACACTGAAACAAGGCCGTGTACCATTACCTCAGTTTAATTTCTCCAAGTCTTTTGGGTTTCTAATACCATAACAGGAATGGACCCCATTCCTAAGTCAGGGTATGAGGAAAGTTTGTGAAATTATTATTGTTTCAATATTCAATGTCAGACAAATGGGCTCTTTGCAGCACCTGCAATGTGCTCAGAACTGACTCTTTCTGTAATTCGTATGGAGTTCCATGTATCAGTAACACATCTAAATATGACTGTAAATTCGTTTTTATGTGACCTATTGCTCCTGCTAATATTAGAACTGTTTGGGTAGCCCTCTTCCACATTGCTCTCATTTCTGCCTGAGAATCCTGGTATTTTATGACTTTGTGTCTCTCTGTATATAAGACACTGTAATTACTGGATATATCAATTTTAATGATCAATGTTACTTTTGTCTTTGTTTCATGGACTGTTATAACTGGTTTTGTGTCATCTATTTTCTGAACTGTTGGTCATGGGTGAGCCCATGTGATACAACCTTCATCATTCTCTATAATGCTTTGTGGATCATGTTTCCAATGCTTCTCAGATACTTAAATATTGTAAAGTTAGCACAATCCCCAATGTAACAGTCTTGCCACATTATTATGCCTTTCAGTGTATACAGGCCCTCTACTATGAGTATATCATACCCAGCAATAAAATGCATGACTGTTCTCAGTTGTTTTTACAAAACCTGCATTTGTCTGTTCCTCCCAGATGTTGAATGGACTTTGTAAAGCAACATGTGCATAGTGCACTATCCTGGTTCTCCCATATTAACCTTTCATCTTTTGGTTTAAATTCACCTCTCCTTAACCATTCTTGCATTAAATCATAATTGATATGTGGTTGTTGTAGGAGTTTTCTGTGCTTGTCACAATATTGATGCCTTTTTCACATTTCTTGCCTTCTCATCTGATCCTTCTCCTTATATTCTTTCTTTTGTTTTTTGGCACATTCATTTGCTGCCTGATTTTTTGCCTACTTGTGGTTTGATTTCCATTCTTACTTGACACTGATATGCCTCTGCTAAACTAAACAGAGATGTCATCTTAGACGTCTGATGTTTTAAAACATTCACTATGTTTGGATCTGGTGAAGTCAGCAGATATGTATGCAGTCCCACGATTGCAAATCTATACATGTAATTAATGAGGAATATAGAATCTTGGTATATACCAGTTTTATATATATCATTTGATAACTGTGAAATTTTTTTCTTGTTTTCCTGTCCAGTTGATCCAATACCTTTTGGGACCAGTCAATCACACCAAAACCATAAGTTAGAACAGGAAGAGCAAATCGGTTTATAGCTTGAACTGTTCCTAGATGTCAATGTTGTTTTCAGTATTAGTTTTAGTCTTCTAAAATATTCCTTACTGAGTTTTGTTTGCATTTGTTCATGTTTTATTGTTGCTCCTTCATCAGTTCCCAGATATTTATACACTCCTTCTTGCTCAGGTTCCTTTATGTCACATTCCTGTCTCAGACTGATATTTTCTTGGTGATTCAGTTTTCCTGCTTTAAATGTTGCTTTTGCACATTTATCAAGACCAAATTACATTCTAATATCATCTGAGAAACTTTGACCACTTGTAGTTGTGCTCTCAACTCCTCATCTGATGAACTATACAGTTTTAAGTCATCCACAAAAGGAAGATGGGAAGTCTTTACACTTGGTGGTTTTCTGGGAGCCAAACTGTAGCCATGACCTAATTTGTTCAATACACGGCTTAATGAGTTAAGGGCAAGACAAAAGAACAGCAGTGACAAATGTCACCCTGGAATATCCCCCTTTGAATTTTTATCCATCCATCCTCAACCCCTTTTCCCATTTTTGCACATGGGGTCGTGGTGTCACTTCAGCAGTGACAATCACCTACAGCCAAGGTTTATACCACCTGGTGGCTTGCCCTGCCACTATTGTTCATCTGTACTACACACTTGCTCACACACTCACACCTAAGGGCAATTTAGAGTGCCCAATTCACCTGCTGCATGTCTTTGGAATGTGGGAGGAAACTGAAGCACCTGGAAGAAATCCACATGAACACAAGGAGGACATGTGGACTCTGCACAGAAGGCACCCCAGCTGAGAATCGAACCAGAGAACCTCTTGCTGTGAGGCAACAGTGCTAATTGTCCTTTGTCATGGCTTAGCTTTAAAGTGGTTTGGCACTGTTTCATGGTCACTGAAACATAATTGATCAAGATGGAGTGTATCTTATACATCTGTAAGCACTCCTTTATCCATGAATGTGGGGTACAGTTGTTTGCTTTTTTGTAATCTATTCATGCTATACTTAGATGCTTCCCCTTTTTATAATTCTCTATTGTGGCTTTATATAAAAACAAATAATTCTTTGTTCCGTATGACTTCCTTTTGTTATGCACCAGAAGGACGGACTAGTCATAGAAAACACCAAGACGCAACATGCAATATAAATGAGATACTTAGAAGAACAATTATCTAAGGGTCTCATTTATATTGAGTGCTATTCAAAATGTGATGCTTCTTATATAGAGAAAACAAATAAGTCCCTCAGAAAGCATATTTAGGAACACATGCATATCTCCCATAGGACTGAAACTAATGCTTTATACAAACATACTTACACATAATTACACCTGCATTCAAAACTATTTGTACTACAACAGGTGGACCAGAATGCCCTTGGGGGCTTTGGGAGACTGTTATTAAATATCATGAATTACACTGGCAATTAAAGTTGAACACTGCGGTTTTCCCAGGGTTCAACAGGCATATTTTTATTGCCAGCATTTTAAAATTGTGAGCAGCTAAATTATAAATTTATAAGTTAATTAATTCATAAATTATATAACATAAATTCAAATTATACATTTTCTTAATGTCTAAGTGGTTATTGTTTATTTTTATTACTTGGTACTGTACTTAAAGGTACTTCATTTATTGAGTGTTTTATTTGAGCTGCCACATTAACATGTATGCATAGGCGATTGTATGGCTTAAGTCATGTCATATATGTTACTTATTTCAGAGTTTAACTTTGTGCATATGTTATTCTGATGAAGTCTTGAATATCGGACAAAAGCGCTCAACTGACAAATTAAATTATGTTTTATGTTTCTAGATTCCTGTTTTTTTGTAGCTTGCCAGTTATTTGTACTTCCTTTTGTTCTTTTGACATAATTGAGTTTTTCTAAATTACTATAAACTCTGCCAGTCTGCCTGCATCAGTTCCAGTATATGGTTGTATATTGTCAGAAGACAAGTTATAGCTCTATAGTTTTTAGGATGGCTTGTAGGTTCACTCTTAAGGAGGAGGTGTATTGTTTTTCCTGTTGTTAACCAGACTGGTGTCTCTTTGGGATACACATATAAGTAGATCTTTCTCAGGGTTAAATCTTTCTGTACAGATGTTAATACTTTTAGGGAAGAGTTAGGTATTGCTTCTGGGCATGGGGTTTTCCATTTAGGAGCTTTTCTTAGTTTTGTTTCAATTTCTCTGGCCATTACTTCATCCCAATTCATTTCCTCTACATTTGAACTCCTTACTGTTTCTTTCATTTTTTATCCATTCAGCACCTTTCTTATATTCTTCCAAAATGTGTCATATTTCTTCTTTTTTTTTGGTATTTCTATTCTTTTTGCTTTGTTTCCCAGCTCTCTATAAAACATTTTTGGGTTATAAATGAATTTCTTCTTGTGCCACTTTGACTTCATCCTATCTGTTTGCCAGTAACTACCAGCCTGTACTAATTTATGACAATAACCATCCAGCTTGTATTAATATGTGACACTCTTTGTAACTAATGTCTACTTAGTAAATGAAATACTGTAATGAATTGGTATACTGTTATTTGCATGTATATATAATAATATTTTTTTTGTATGTTATGTCTGGAAACCCCACCCCCACCCCCACCCCCGGGCCTCCACTGAAAATGAACATGTATCCGGTCGGACTATTCAGGTCAACAAATGTATAATAAAATAAAATAAATAAATAAATAAATTGCTTATTTTGCACTTTTCCTTTATGTTTATCTGCATATCTTCCAACATTTTCTGCTTGTGCTGATATCTTTAGTTTATTATTTTCAGTAGTGTATAATAACAGATCCTGGTTTGTTCTAATACTGTGCATTTCTTTTATCACATCTATCTTTCTAAGTATTTTTATTAATCTGGCTCCTCTTCTATACTCTTCTAATAGTGACACTTCTTGTCTTAATTGCTTTAGAGTTTTTTATTTGATGTTTACATGATGGCATTTTATTTCTTCCCTTCCTTTCTCTTATTGCTCTGCATTTTGTGATAAGACTTTATCTGTTGTTAATTTAGCTGCACAGTAATATATCCTATTTAATTCTATTACATCCCAGGAATTCTATTAATAGTCTTGGTTACTGTGCTCATCTGTTTTATCCGACTTATTACATTTTGGGTCTTGTTTCTTTCTGTAATCAATTTCTTTCATCAATCTTAATATATCTAACCATCTCTATTAAATTAAGCAACTCTTCCCTTTGAGTATGTTCTAAACTGATAGCACATTCTTTGCTCTCCATTTCCTGTGAGCAACCTACAGAAAGTTCCAGAATGTCTTCCTATGACATATCTTCTTCAGCTGCATCCTGCATCATCCATTGCTCCTTCATTTGGGAACGTATTAGTCTATCACTCCACAACATTGACTGTGTCAGAGTTTCCTGCTCTTTCCCTTGATGTACAACTCCAAATTAACTTTTGTACTGGTTTCTTACTTAAGACTCCAGAACATTTTCATGTATCAAGTGATCAGATGCTTCCCATTTCACCTGTTTCTCCTTAATTAGGGCATTCATTGTTCCATCATGCTGTGACATCACCTGAGTTGGCTTTTCTGCAATAAATACTCCACTCTGCAGGTAATCCATAACTTCAGTTTCTATTTCTTTAATTGTTTCTATTTCTTTAACTTCTCCATTACTAATCCTCTTTTCTACTTCCCCCCATTTGTTTTCTTATATTTTTGCATTGTGAAATGTTCCATATCTGGGTGTCTTTGTCCGTATTTATCTTGAAATACCTGTAGTGCTGCTTTTTTATACTGATTAGTTTTGCTTTCTCCTTTCATAGATATTACACCACATCGAATCTTTTTCTTTCCCATGTCTATATTTTATCTTTAGATGTCTCCTCTACCTGTTTCTCCTTAATTTGGGGACTCACTGTTCCATCAGGCTGTGACATAACTTCTGTTAGACTTTCTACACAAAATCTTTCACTTTGCAGGTATTCCATTACTTCAGTTTCCATTTGTTTAATGTCTACTTTACTAATCTTTTATTCTACATTCCCCTTTCAGTTCTAATTTTTTTGTAGTGTAAAATTTCCCATATCTGGGTGTCTTTGCCTTTATTTCTCTTCAAATATCTTTGGAGCTGCTTATTTCTGTATTGATTACTTTGGTTTTCTCCTTTGCATAAATGCTGCATCATATTAGATCTCTTTGTTTCCCATTTCCATGTTTATTTTTCATACCTTTCAAAAGCTTCTGGATTTTGTTCTTTATATTTTTACACTTCCTCTGTTGCCTCTTTTTCAGGCAGTCTAACGTTTCTTCATCTATGTAGTGTTTTGTTTGGGTCTGTTGTATTAATAAATACACATTTGCATTTGAAGATTGTGATAGTTTTTTTGTGCAAGTATATTTCTTTAGTCTAATTTCTATTTTAATCTTTCTGAATATCATCTATCTGGAAATTCTGGACTTCTTGCATAATAGTAGCAATACATAATTTCTTACTTATCCTCAATAGACCAATGTATCATTATTATGGCTCTTTTTGGACTATCAATTTTTGTAGACTATTGCTTCCTTCTACAACAGGTAGGACATCCTTCCCCTGAGTCTGGCTTAACCCCATTATAGGAATGTTTCCATGTTTTGAGGATCCTACACTGCCAATTTTCCAGTCTGGGCACCAGTGTGTAAACCAGGACTGGGCACTTTTTATCCTGGGACTTATGTACCCAGCTGTATTTTTTTAACCTACTTCTGTCCATGATATGTACTACATAAAATATAGTCTATATATCAGTGTTGTCTTGGTGAAATTTTATGTTTGTGACCTTTGGTTTTGTCCCCAAGGATTTGCTCTGACATTAGGAATCCACTTTGTTGACTTTTCTCAGCATGGAGAATACACAGCTTTGAGACCTGACTGTACCAGTATGGGATGACAAAGGCCAGTGCCCCAACATTACTACAACTGACAACTCACAAGGTAATAATGTGAATATGCACTCTGATAATTTTGAAAAGCTAGAAAAAGCAACTTAAACTGCTACAAGGTCTGTTCTGGGAGAAAATATATTTGGAACAGAGTAGAGATAAAAAAAGATTACCAAGGGGAATGAGACTTAATAAAAAGTTAATGTGGAAAAATGTGCCTGAAGAACTAGCACAGGGATGGACTGACATTCTTGAGGAACCTCGTTTGTCTTTGATGAATAATGGCTTGTTGCTTTGGAAAACTACCTGGGTTTCATGTTTTTTGGAAATTATTGTGACTGAGCTCATCAACAAAGTTTTAAGACCACTAGTTTCTCCTTTTTTTTATTTTTTCCTCAACCCTCGTGGTGGTGAGGTTGGAACTAGACAGATTCCTGTGCTTTATCTAGTAAGTCCTGAAACTGCTGTCTGAATGCACTCTTTTCCTCACTATCACAACCGTGCTGAGATACAGGCTGAGATTATGAATACTGCCCTATCATTACACTGGAGTCTGACTGCCATGAGTCTCTCATTAATTCTGATAACACCCCTCGCTGCCTTCTAAAGCCTCTCTATCACCACAATTCCCACACCATTTCTAGCCTGTCCTCCTCCTGAGTAGTAATCCCAGATTGAAATGTCCAGCCTCCTTTTACCATCTCATTCACTTCCATGCTCTGTCCTGTTAGTGAATCTACATTGAGTGTAGCAACTGTCATGTTTGGCAGGTTGATTTTTTTTTTAGATCCAGCTTATACTGAGCAATTAACTCAGGTAACCCAGGCTGGGTCAACTGTACACCGCTGGACAGTAGCTTATTGACCCAGGGCTGCTGGGCTTTATGGCAGGCACAGACTGGTCAATAGGGGCACCTACACCCCTCCTACTGTTAGCATGGGTCCCTAGCTTAGGTCAGGTCCTCAACCCACTCATCACCAGCAAATACCAATGCCCATTTGGCAACATTAGTGGACATGACCAAATCACCTAGAGCCATATTTTACATAGTTGAGTGACTAACCCTCCCACGGTGCCCAGTCTGTGATCTGTGTTTTCCTGTCTTTAGGATACTGGTCTATACAACTCTTCTCCCTGTAGGGCACCATGTAGACTCTGTGCTGCTGCTCACAGCTCCATTAATTGGTGAGTTTGAGATGGAAACACTCAGCATATTTTTTGGAAGTGGGAGGAACTCCAGAGAGACACAGGGAGAATATGCAAACTCCAAATGGGCATTGGCCAGCAGTCAGATTCTACCTTGTGCATAGGAGGCAAAGATCTTTACCATTATGCCAACTGGTCATAGGCAATAATGATGTGGTCACCATTATGCTCTGTGGAATGTATAACAAAACAAAGTTATTATACAACGACCCCCCATTAATATTCCAAAATGTGCACACTGATTGGTCAGCATGCCCTTTGTAAATCAGACTTATACTAATGGAAAAAGGTCCGGTTGCCCGGACTTTTTCCATTAGTATAAGTCTTTTTTTTGTGTGTGTTAGGCAGCAACGGACAATGGAAGAGCTCCGTTGCTGTTATCTCGCTATGTTAAACAAGTTTAACATAGCGAGATAGCTCAAAAAAAAAAGCAACGGAGATCTTCCTTTCTCCGTTGCTTTTTTTAAAGCTGTCTCGGTATGTTAAACTCATTTAACATAGCAAGACAGCTGTAAAAAAAAAGCAACGGAGAAAGGAAGATCTCCGTTGCTTTTTTTAAAGATATCTTGCTATGTTAAACTTTTTTAACATAGCAAGATACCTTTTAAAAAGCAATGGAGATCTTCCTTTCTCCGTTGCTTCCACACACACAGCTCTGATGTACTACATAACCATACGCATGCGCAGTACATCAGAACTGCCGCAGAATACTGGACAGCTGTGGAAGGGCAGCAAGGAGGCATTATACAATGCCATTATTTAAGAAAAGTAAGTATTTTTTTCTTAAATAATGTCATTGCATAATAGCAATAACCCACTTCTGGGTGTGGGTAATGCTGGATTTACCCACGGTTGTCTTTGGCCACTCGGGCTTCGGCCTCGTGACCAAACCACACCAACCATGGGTAAATCTAGCATTACCCACACCCAGGCATGGGTTATTGCTTAAATAGTGTATGGACAGCATTAAGTAGGTGACTGCATGTACTAAGGTATCATGTACCACACATTAATATATGAGAAGCACTAAGACTATAACATAAATAACAACACAGATACTTATGTAAGATGCATTTGCAGACACTTATATAAACATGTTGACAGATGAATGCTCATGCAGATATATGTCTACATATGTAGATATCTCCACATATATATCCATACATATAACTCCATATCTGATTTTATATATATATATATATATATATATATATATATATATATATACACACACACACACACACACACACACACACACACACACACACACATATATATATATATATAGAGAGAGAGAGAGAGTTGTGGACATATGTAAATACACAGCATTTCTCAAATAAAGGAAACTGGCATATGATGACCTGTGACATATGTGATTAATTATTGTTTCACAGACTATGCTGCCTTCATATTTAAACATTACACACTCACTAGGTTGCAAGGACTTGTGTAAGAAAACAAAATGCTTAGTCACCTGTGGTCTACATGGAGTATGTGCTACAACACACAGATATCCTTAAAGATGCTATTTTGCACAATACCTGCATAAATGTATAACATAACAAAAAGTGGGCATTGCATAAACTAATGGACTGATGTGGGAATAGAAACCACAAATGCATAACAATCAGTAATTACTGTTACTGGCTGTACCTAGGCTGCACCCTCTTCAGTTGTACTGCATATTCAGGATTCTGTATGCTCACTTGTTTTAAGACAAGTGTAATATCATAACCAATCATATTTAATGATTTTTAATTTTCATTGTTCACATATCCCTAATTTAGATAGATGTTATTGTATCAGCGAGGACTGAGGACACAAATTTTATTAGACAACGAATAACACGTTTCAAATACTCCACATTAACGTATCAAGTATACGTTTTCATTTAGAAACACTTCTTCAGATGTGGGCCTACCAAAATACTACTGGGCCTCTGCACTCTTCTGGAAATCCACTGGTTGTACGGAAAAGCAAACACTACTTGCTTTACTACCTTCCCATAAGTTTTGCAACTTATGGGAAGGTAGTAAAGCAAGTAGTGTTTGCTTTTCCGTACAACCAGTGGATTTCCAGGAGAGTGCCGAGGCCCAGTAGTATTTTGGTGGACCCACATCTGAAGAAGTGTTTCTAAACGAAAATGCATACTTGGTAAGTTAAGGTGGAGTATTTGAAACATGTTATTCAGTGTCTAATAAAATTTGTGTCCTCGGTCCTCGCTTGTACTGTGGCTTCATTGTTTCATCATGCTGGTACCTGTTTGAGGTTTAAAGGTTTATTTTGGTACCTTGTTCCTTGTTTTTTGGATAAGATGTTATTGTATGCTTACAGTGATTAATGACCATTTAATACTGAGGTTATTTAGTTAAGTGCTTTCATAAGTAATGCAATTGAAGCACAGCGAGATCCTTGCCACTAAAGTGAATAACATGGAATAGTCTCAGAGGGTTCCAGATAGCACAGAAATGCATAGTTGTCCACAGCTTATGAGCTGTAGGCATTAATGCACACTTGCAATAAAACATAAGTACACTTTTTAGTAATGCAGCACCCAACCTTACTACAATATTATAGTTTTTTAACACCTTTATTGAATTATCACTTGTGACATAGGCACATTTACATTTATACAAAAGTAATGAAATTGTATTAAATTAACATTAACAGACATTATACTTCACATATATTGCTATATATCATGTAACGTAAGCAACATTGCATAAATTATTCAGTTCCTGGACCTTTTTTTAAACAAGAAACATCTTTATTAAACCATCACTTACGACATAGGCAATCATACATTTATGTAAATGAAAATAAACCACACCTACACAATCCTAGTAGCAAGCATTATACATCCCAAACCATACTGACATACTCCCAGATGCAAACAATACACATCACTTATAATCTACCGAACCATTTTTAGTCAAACATTACTCATTTAAATTCTGCCTTCTTTTAAACCTCATTCCTCCCCTGTATGTATTATTCCCACAATTCCCATTTTTAGTATGTAGTTTGCTCCTATCCTTTTCTAAAGATCTCAGTTCCAGTTGTTTTATCTCTGTTAGTATATTCACTACTTTTAATATAGTTGGTTTAGATTTTGATTTCCATTTTCTAGTAGTTGCTTTTTTGACAGCCACCATAATTAGACACAACAAGGCCTTATCATGTCTAGGCAATTCCGATTCTGTATCATAAATCAGAAAAATTATCTCTTTCATCACACCAATCTGCTCGCCCAGCATCTCCAACAGTGCATCCCGCAGGGAATCCTTAAAGTCTGTCAACCCACCAAACTCCCAGAAAATATGCTCCCAAGTACCTCTTTCTTCCCCTTCACACCTCCAACATTTGCTCTCTACCAAAGGAAAAATTCTCTGGAGTCTACTTGGGTTATAAAAATATCTATGTAAACATTTCCAAGCAAAAATCCTAAATCTTCTAGATTTTATTGCATATTTGGGAGACATACATACATCCTCCCATTGTTTATTTGTGAATTGTTTATCCAGTCTGTCTTTCCAATCCTTTCTAACCTCCTCTGATTGAGTCTTATAGTTATCATGCAGTATTTTATATGCTCTACTAATTATTCCTTTCTAATGGCAGCTTCTGTTCTATATTCTACTAAAAACTCTACCAGTGCTGGACTTTTGTTTAGGACTCCCCTATTCCTTTCTCTTTGCCTGTACTCTGATATCAGTCCTTGACAGGGAAGGCAATCTCTAACCTGCAGTCCAAATAAATGTTTGGCCTCTTCCCATTCTATTACGTTCCCTCTCTAGTTATTTGTTCCCAATACTTGGTTCCTTTGCCAGTTTTCTCCAATAAATTCCAGCCCCCTCTCACCTATTATCTATATCCGTAATTGCAGTCATCCCTATCGGCAGAATCTCCTTTCTCTATTCCCATGTTGGTTTAGTTCTTAGAATACTTTCTGCTACTTTATGGATATAATATTCTGTATGATTATTGTTATTCTCCTTAAAGGCCTGCATCCAAAATCACAATCTATCTTTGTTTCTTGAACTTCCCTTCTGTTTCAACATCATAACATTCTACTTTGAATTATTGCTTTCTGCTTGTGCTATGTATAGGAGCCTTAACTGTGTAGCTTTGAAATGCCCCTTCAAATTGGATAATCCCAATCCACCATGTTCTTCTGGAAGAGTCAGCTTATCCCACTTGACTCTTGCCATCTTCCCCTCCCAGATAAAGTCCTTCAGCTCTTTATTAATTGCTGTCCACAACTTCTCCTCTGGTTGATAAAAATATGTCTGACCTGTGTATAAGACTAAAGGGACTAAAAACATTTTGACTGCTTGTATCTTACTATCTATATTCATATAACAAAGCTTCCATTTTCCTCACTTTTTGTATTATCTTTTGTTTAGTCTCTTCCTACACATCTTTAGCTGCCACACCAGAATCATTTTTAATCCATACTCCTAAATATTTCATTTTATTATGTCCCCAAAAATACAGATATTGCCTAACCAATTTGTGTGAGGGTACATAATTTACCACTATTGCCTTTGTTTTTTCTTCACTAATTTTGTATCCCGAATGGATTTGAAACTGTCTCAAAATGTTCCACAACACTGTAATGTCTATTTCTGGTTTTGTCAGGTATAAAATAATATCCTCTGCAAACATAGCCAGCTCTTCTTGACTACCATACTAATTATATCCTTGAATTTCTGAGTCCCTTATTTTCTTTGTCAGTGGTTCTAAATATAATGCAAATAATAAAGGTGAAAGAGGTCACCCCTGCCTGGTTCCTCTGCTCAAGCAGAAATTATTAGAGAGGATCACACCCACTTTAATTTTTGCCTCTGATCCATCATATATCCTTCTAATCAACCTTATATATTTTTTCAGGAAATGCAAATGCTTCCATTGCCCTGCTCATAAAGTCCCAGTTTACTCTGTCAAATGCTCTTTCTGCATAAAGACCCACCAACAACAATGGTATCTTTTACATTCTGCTTCCCTCTGGCTCATCAGTGTTCTGTTAATGTTGTCAAGTGTTTGCCTCCCCTCCACAAAACCACACTGATCCATATCTATCAATTTTGGCATTACTTTTGTCATTATTTTAGCCATTATAGACGTGAACACTTTACAGTCATGATTTAGTATTGGAATGGGCCTGTATGAAGTTCAGTCTAATGGATCTTTACCCTCTTTATGTATTACAGCTAACATTGCTTTCTTCCAGGATGTTGGTACTTCTCCTCTTAAAATACTATTAAACAAAACCTTCTGGATCTTTATCAGACTTTTACCTCCTAGCTGCCAAGCTTCCACAGGAATACCATATATTCCTGGGGACTTTCCTGTAGATTGGTTATACATCACAATTTTTATCTCATCTCCTCCTATCCTAACCATTAGTAATTGAGCTTCATCTACCTCTATCCTTGTCATATTTAATTCTTCCATAAACATTTCCATTTGGATATTTTCTTGATTTCCATATTTCTCTGCTTTATACAGACTTTCATAGAATTTCCAAAATTTTTAATACCTCTACAGGATCTCGAGTTACTTCCCTAGGCTCCCTAAGCTTGTTGACAGCCCTTTCTACTTTCTGTTGCCTGAGTCATGTTAAAAGTTTTTGTGCTCTACTGTTATTATAAAAAAAAAACAGTTTTTAACAGCAATCTTTCTAAACTCAAGCATATTATCGAGGTAATCCCTTATTTTTTGCTTAGCATTCTGCAGTTGATCCTCTTCTTGTTCTGTGAGATTCCCCCTATTCTGCAATACTTTAACATTTGTCAGTCCCTCTAAATAATTATTGTTACTTCTTAACCATAGCTCCCTTTCTTTTATTTCTACCCTGTTTTTAAACTCCACCTTAATTTTATCCCACTTCCTAGCTTTATTTTCAGAACAAATTTCTATCTTATCTAACAGCCCCTAAATAATCTCCACTACCCATTACTTAAATTCCTCTTTTTTCTATAGATAGGTGGGAAAGCACCAGTGTCTCATTTTTATTTCATTACCCTGTGCTTTTATTTTAGTTATTGTTTGGTGCATGGTCTGAAATAGTTTTTGGGTGTGTATCAAGACCTTCAATTAAATGCACGTTTCTGTGAAATGTAAATTCTGTCTAGCCTAGCCCAGTTTTTATATCTTGAGGAATAATATGTAAATTCACTCTGAACCATACCTCTCAACCTGGAAACATCAAAAATCTGGACAAGGCCCATGAAAAATAGGTACAATCTGTACGCTGATTAACGTAAAATTTGCATACATAATTATGTACCCCTGCCCACTCAAATAAATTGTGGGACATTAGCTTTCAAACGCAAACTGAAGGACAACTAAAATATGCCACCACTACAGTCAGAATATACGACTATGCCAAATCAGCAGCTTCCTGAAAGACATGAAGACTGAAACTTAAATGGCTATCATTTAGTGAATTCAGTTCTCACTTCTCACCACCATAGCTTTCAACCTCTTAGCACAAAAAACCTGGACAAAGCCAATAATGGGGGAATACAGCCCCAAAACAAGGACAAATTTCAAATACTGATCTTATAAACTTAGGAAATTGCTAGAATAAAAAGTTTGTATTACCATTTATTTTCTGAAGAATATGAAGGCTGAAATTCAAATGCCTGTCATTATTTAGTGAATTCAATCTTTACAAAGTAATTTACATGCATCTGTTTACTTACCCCAACATAATCTGAGTATGCTGTTTCATGTATAATACTAAAAAGGAGGGATTCCTGTCTCATGTTACCCAGGAAACAATTGCAGCCTAGCAACATTTAAGGCTCAGAGAATAAAAAAGATATTATGTTAACAAGAGATACAGCTAGTTGAATGAAATCTGGAAGGAACTTCACATGAAGATGAAACATCATTCTGGACTGTTTCAAGAACTTCTTAAGTGCATATCAGTGCTTGTTGTTTTAACCCTTCAGTGAAATCCTACACTAAAATTCTGCTGTCAAGTTCAAGAATGCCATATAGATATTAACATTTTCTGGGGAAGAATCCACAGACCAGGCCATTCTTAAAAATATTTCACTGCACAGAAACAATGTCTGTTTGTTGGTTATAAATTAATATTGACATTTAATTTGTTGCCAATATATGTAACTAGGTCATCATAACAGTCAACCTCTCCAAGCATTAGGTCTTTAATGGCATAGGGCTAATTTGTATTATTGCAGGCAATGGAAGTAGGTAGATTTTAGAAACAGTGTCAGTGAAGCAATAAAGTCTTACAATATGGCACTACTGAGCTCAGTAGGCAGATTATGCACCTTTCCACCAAGTAAAAATAAGAAGTCAACCTAACCTGCTACCATGGACTAATAAGACTACAAGCCAACTCATGAGAGATAGAAGCAAAGCCTGGATTCACTATAAAAGAACTGTGACGACCATAAATTGACAGCTAAAGGAAGTAAAAAAATAAATGTCAAACAGATATAAGGAAATCAAAGCTCACCTACTTCACAAGACTACAAGAAAGAAACCCAGATTAACCAGTCTGGAATACAATAATCTTCATGGTAAAAAACAAAACAAAAAAAAACTATAAAACAGTGGCAAACCCTTAGACCTTTAACCACAACAACACACAAATAATGTTTTATCTGTTTTAAATCTACAGTCGGCCTGTGTAACTAACAAAATAAGAAAGCTAACTTCAACAAGAGGAACTCAAAATAGCAGTAGCACACGTACTGAATTCATGCTACAGAAAACAACCACACAGCTGTAGTCCAAAAGCTACTATCAAAGAAGAAGTTATATGACCCTGTTTATACAGATGGTCTCCTAACAGCTTATATCAAAAATATAGCTCCTTTCTGTACTTATGTACGGCATTCTCGGCAACATTCAAACTTTGTAACGCTCGTCAGCAGGTTACTTAATTCATTTCAGAACAGAATGTTGCCGAAAATGCACTGAATGCAGAGAAGCTGTGGTTGCGTTGCGATAAGACACACACACGCACACACACACACGCACACACACACACACACACACACACACACACACACACACACACACACACCTCTCGCTGTTGAGTACCTTAGAAGCATACTCTGTCCTTCTATCTGTGCAACAGTTTGTAGAAGTACCTTGCCTTCAGTATCAGTGATTTCCTTCATAAGGCTCTGAAAGCATGGAAATTTTTAAAAACCTGGAAAAAATCAGAAATGAAGGGGTGCCTCTTGGGAATCATGGCACCCCATTATTTGGACTCCAAAACTCAGTAAAAAACGAGTAATTTGGGAAGGTTGGGAGGTATGCTCTGAACTCCTATTACTGAATTCACACCTTCCATGCCAAATATTTTGATAAATTTCTTCAGAAATCTACCCTCCTTTGCTATACCTTCCCTTCTGGGCCCTCCAGACACATCTTCACTGTTGCAAATCACATTCTAGTCCCCATCTATAAGTAATATTCCTTGCTGAAAACTGATTATTTTTCCCAGAGTTTTCTTAAGCTCCATCATAACAGTTTTAAGTGGAATATAAATGCATGCCAATGTAATTCTCCTCCCTTGCCAGTAGGCCCTTAGCACTACAACTCTGCCATTATTATCTTTTTTATCCTCTTCTATCACTATTGGAGCTCCTCTTGAAATTAATATAAGTACTCCTCTTTGTCCAACGTATTCCACTGAATAACCACCCTGAAAACCTTTCTTTATCAAATTCACATGCTCAGTTCTTTCTAAGTATGGCTCCTGTAACAGAGCTATTTGCACTCTACATGTTTTAATGGTTCTACCTCACTTCAATGACGTCGGGCATGTGGAATTTTATGTGGTGGTGTTTTGGTGTTTCATTTATGTGAGGTAGAACCGTTTTAATATAGTTCACTACTCTTACTTTTTTGTATTTATTTGTGAGACCTTTGACATGTAAAGACATTACAGAAAGCATCATTGCATTAAAAAGTTATTATTCCCACCCTTTATGTATAATACCTTTTTGTTAAATGTCTAGTTCCAGCTTCTGTATTATATAGACACACTGTTTGACAGGTTGAACATTTATACAGTTGGTTCTTATCATATCCATTTGAGCCTATGTCACATCATACAAAACTTTTTATTTTATTGAAAGCCCTCAAAAAACACCCCAATGCCCCCTAGAACCTATTAACTTAATACTGACACACAAAACTATGTAGCTCTTCAAATACTGAAATTTTACCCTCCAAGCCAATTTCACTTCTCAGTTTTTTCCTTCAGCCAATCACAGTCCACCAGGCTGTAGCCAGTTTCTCTTTATCAGATTGTTTCCATGAAGACACGAGAAACAAGCAGTCAGTTTCTCTTTATCAGATTGTTTCCATGGAAACATGAAGACCAGCTGCAGAATTGCTAATGAGCGTACATGTTTTTGCTAGAAAAAAGCCTCATAATAGTCAATATTCTTTTTCATTTACTTGCTTACTCTTAAAACTTCTTACTAAATCAATGTAATTAAATCAATCTAAGGTCCTTAATCCAATCATGTCTCCACGCAAAAATGAGAAAAAGCATATTCATTTTTCTTTTGTCATGCTCTTTTAACCAGGCTTTTTCATTGCATTGCCTACATTTCTTAAAACTGAACAAGAAGAAAGACAGAAGGGAGAAATTAAAAAAAAACAGCAGCACCTGTTGACAATCCCCATTACACTTAAAAATAACTATGAAAACTTTACATTATAGCATGCAAAGAAAACCAAACACCACAAAAGTATTGCTAGCAAGAAAAAAATGTTCATTTACTTACAGTTAACTTTCTCCCTCCTCTTCCCCTCCCCAAATAATTTTTGAACATTAATGACATGAAGTAGGGCATATGCTTTAGAGTCTCCCACAAGTCCAACAAATTCTGAATAAGTCCAATATTTTCAGATTTTCTTGTTCTGTTATATTTCACACATATAATAATTGCACTGTAATCCCTCATAAAGTTATTGGTTCTATTACTGTTTACCTCCATCTCCCAAATCCTGTCACTGTTTCATTTCCAACGTAACCTCAGTTCTTCTAGTCAGCTCTCATGCCCCCCTTTCTTCACTTCAACATTTTCCATTGAAACACTGGAAAAAGTTTCATAGCTACAGTCTCTCTGTGGTCTTTATTACCAGAAGAACAAGAATCAGAATCTCTTTCTGTTTCACAGCTCATGTTTTTGGATAAAATTTTGTATTTCCTCCTTAGCATGTATTTCATCAAAAATGATTTTGTCCCTCTAGAGAAGAATACTTTGAAGACTGCTGGGTACATCAAGTTAAATCTCATACCTGTGTCTCGACATTCCTTGAATAGTGAAATAAATTTGCTTCTCTTCTGCTTGTTGTACAGTGAGTAATCATTCTCCACAAACACTCTGCTGTCTCCCACTTTTAGTACTTTGTCCTTCTGCCACAGTTTTGTCAAAATCAACTCCTTCTGCTGGTAGGATTGCAGCTTTAATATTAAAGGTCTAGGTTGCTTTCTCATAGCCAGGTTTGGAGCATGCACACAATGTGACCTTTCAACTAAAAACTCCTGCTGTGGAATAGCAGTCCAGTTGCTTATTTGTGCTTTCATAGAATTAATGCAGTCTGTTCCTTCCAGCTTCTCTGGTATAGCTGAAAAGCTCATGTTTTCCCTACATTCTCTGTCCTCTAACTCTATTATTTTTTGAAACATCTCTTCCTGAGCAGTCTCATATTCAGTCAGCCTTTCCTTCATTTCGACCTCTGATTTTTGCAGCTTTGTCACCTCATCTAAATATTTGTTTAAAGCTTTTTCCATTTTTTCAGCCTTTTGTTGTTTGTTTTGATATACTCCATCAGTGTTTTGTTTATTTTAACCAGGTCTATGTGCAGTTGTCTTATATCTTCCTGTAGGTTACTGGAATTCATGTCTGGAGGTTGCATTGCTTTTTGCTGAATAGCTACAGAACTTTCTCCAGTTCACTTCACTTTCTGTAGCTAATTTTTTCCAGGTCCTCTGTATTTCTTTTTCTTGGCATCCAGGAAATACTCTTAGTAGCCAGTTACTGAAATTTACCCATAAACACCAGTCTACTGGACTTCTCTGCTGAGTTTCTGTTTTCACACTGGGAGAGCTAGAATTAAGCAGTTACTCAATGTGCAGCCATCTTGGAAGTCTCACTACAGTATTATAGGTGATGAATTAAAGCAAATAAATGCATATGCAAATCGATAACAAATGCTTTTGTGGGTTTTGAACCCACAGTCACTCAGCTTCACACAATACTGCTACATTAATTCACCAGTTGATCTAATCAATATAAGTTTTTCTAGGCTGTATTAGGGACTCTTGATACATACCAGTGTATATAATCATTCTCACACACATACAGTCCTGAATGAGGAATTATGTTGCTATACATTCCTGCACACCTGCATTTCAGGCCTTGCTTATCAATGGATAACCTCAGACTGCACATTCATGAGGCCATTAAAGGTATAATACTCAACTGTATTTTGCATTACAATGGACTTAATGATGGTAACAGACAATACATATCACTTTAATAACAATCTTAGCATTATTAATGTGTGTGCTCTCCATTCCTCTACCCTATTAGATTCAATTACATCTTCTTGAATATACCGTGAATAGCTAGGAATCACAAAAAAGTACTGCACAGTATCTATTCAGTAAAAAATTACTGCATGTCATAGGTGTTAAGGTGTGGCATATGGCACTTACTGTAGGCATCTGAGGCTGTTGTTGACACTCATATGCATTACAGTCTCCTCTCAGTTAACATTTCATTGAAATCAGTAGAAACTTTCAAGAAAAACATCTTCAGAAAATTGCTCATTGAGATACCACTCAGTTCAGAGGAAATAAGGGAATGATCTGAAAATGCATCATTATCATCTTTTAAAATTGGCACAAATTGGGTGGTAGCAGTCTGTTGGTGGGCATCGGGCATGTGTTCTACATGTACACATTCACTGGCAACTACTGGACATACTGCTGAGCACTGTACACATACACTCAGCTATTGGTTAATATGTCGAGATTTGAGAACCTACATAGATACAATTCCAAAACATTCTGTGCTAATGAAGCTCATTAATTATGTATGCCACAAACAATACTTAATAGCTGATGCACTGAGATACCCTTACTGTTAGGTATACTTGCCCGACTCATCATATCCATAAGGTAAATTTTCATAGGGTCAGTTGCCAGTTGTCAGTTATGGGTGGGAGGTTGGCATAATGGTTAAGGTGTTTACCTTATGAGCACAAGGTACAGGGTTTGATTTCCACATAGGGTAATTGGATAGGCTTAAAATGACCCTAAAGGGCAGCTAGCCTAGTACTAATCTATGATGCTAATCTATGAACCGTGTTGCTATTTTGAACACGTGCTTAGTATTGATCTGTGATGGTCAAAATGTCCTGTGCACACCATGTAAGTCATATTATACTGGGTCTGCACTACAAAATCATCTCCACACGAGCATGCAGGTTACATAAAGGGTATGATTAGCCTTCCCCATATGCATATTTATGGAAAGATGTCCATCATTCACAGTGAAGTTTCTCCCATGATTCTGACCATATCAGCTGAGAATGCACTTTTACTTGTTAGTCCATAGTAGTGTTTGAGGATGATGACAGGTTACAAGACTTACCACAAACTGGACATAATTAGTATGATGTGTGGGTATCCACTGATACTCCACTGGAAGCTCTCATGCTACTCAATGGGACTAGTAGGACATCCAGATGTTTTGGCCTGTAACCCTATTTCTGTGTTCACATTGGGCCAACACAACTATGATGCATATGTTCATATGTTCTTAATGTGCTGAGGTGCTGTTTGACAGAGATAGATACATATGTTGATCACGTGTGGATAAATTACATAGTTCTGCAGCTCTGTGTGAATTACTATATTGACATCTAGTCCACATTTCCACTCTGTGTAGGTGATGTGGTAAGGATATTTGGCTCTGCAGATGAATATAGGTATGCATAAAACCACAGACATTGTTGCTGAAGAGGTGGTGTAGTGATAATGTACATACTATATGATTATCAACAGTCCAATAGAAATGGGTTCTAAGCTTATCTCTGGATGTATGACATCTTAAGCTGTAGACTGAAGAGTAGGTAGCACAAGTATGCATTATATTTAATTCGTAGATTCATAGATTAGTACTAGACTAACTGCCCTTGTGGGCCATTTTAAGCCTAGCCAATTACTCGCTGTGAGAATCAAACCCTGCACCTTGTGTCTGTAAGGTAAACACCTTAACCATTATGCCACTCTCCCACCCCTGACATAAGCAGCACCTGACAGATGTCATGTATGTTTATTATGATTATTTGTACATGATGTCTGTAAACATTATATACCAGCATGCTTTCTTTTGCAATGCAGCAGAATGTCTATGTCAATCATTAAGCCATCTCATACTTTTAATGCTGATTTGATTATAGGTGTACCACATGCATCCATCCTGATACATACATATTATATATTGGCAGATATATTTTAGAAGCAGAAGTGCCAGTTTTGTCCCCACAGATAAAATGAAATTATACCTGAGGCCCTGCAACAACATGGCAGGAATTTACTAGGATGGATGGGCAATACATTCTGAAGGAATCAGGTGTGGAGGGACATAACTGACATAGTGAATGTTGTGGATAGGCACAATCACTCTCAGGAAGCCTGTTGTCACTGCTGCTCTGACATGATTCTCTATGTAGCCAACAGACTCCACTGATATGGGAGGGAATGCCAGTTGTGATGGGCTGCTTGTATCTCTCAGATGAAATGACCCTATTCCTGGTCTCCCACCGTATTTCCTGCCAGGATCATCATATTCCTCATGGACGGATAGAATCTGGTTTCCCAAGATGTAGTGGTATGTACACTGTTCTCATACAAGACAGCATACTGCACATGTATTTCGCAGATGTATATTCACATGTGTTTTTGCTGTTATTATGTATTTCACAGAGACACTCCAATGTTATGACTGATGACACAACATGGCCGAGGGAAGACCCGGTACGACTGCTTGCATATGCTGGTTATTAAACACTGCTTAGGTGACACCCTGAGCGCTGTATGTAATGATGTTCTATTTACCTGCATAGGGCCATCCAGTTCCAGATAATGTCCTCTGCCTTCAGGTGTGTGCCTCTGTACTCAGATAGGGTTGTGTATATCTAATTTAACCCACAGATTTGTCACACCACTGATGGAGGTTAGACTCCTCAGAAGATGACAGCTTCAGTAAGAAGTCTCTATAGGTGTTATACTGAGATTCCAGTAATTGTCAATGTAACCATATGTGTACTAATGCTCTGGTCACCTGCATAGGGCCCTTGTATTTCAGGCATCAGCCACCAGGTATGTATCTCTCTGCTATGATTGTGTTGCATGTATCAGTTTACATGCACTGTAATGATGTGCACGTGCTTCTTACTGACTTGTTGTGCATATATCTGTTTGTACACCACAGTGCCATTTCAGCTCTCACCACTGGAGGCAGAGTCAGAGAAGGACATGTCAAGTATGTCAGCATGCATGTGTGGTTTTACATTGTGATTATCATATGTTTGCTGGTTGAATAATATGTACTTTCACTGCTCTCTAGGGGCATTGCACCACCCATGGGCACATCAACCAGATAAGTCAATATCTCTATAACTAAGCTGTGTTCTTAGTGAATTGTCAGATATTTCACTTATATCCTGCCTCATTTGCCCTCTGTCAATGTATATGATATGTATCATATCTGTATTTGTAGCACGTCTGCTTCCTCCCTCCTCCACAAGTCCATCTACTGATCCAGAGGAGGAATGTGATGTGTCTCATTCATACAGTATGGCCAGTGGCACACAGGACACTGCCTGACATACAAGAAAGGCATCATGGACCACTACAGTGACTTGGCTCCCCCTTCACCCACCAAATGATCACGTTATGCTGTTACAAAAACCCCTTACTGCAAGGATGCAGATGAGAGCAAAAAAACACCCTCGTGGTTTCTTGATAGCTCTTAACCTGATCCTTGGTGAAATTCCCAGGTAAGAGAACAGATTGTCCATGTCAAACTGGGGGAAGGGTTGATGGTAAGCTGACACACAGAAAAAAAATATATACTCGTCAGTATTTGTTTACTGTACTTACTGTTTTGGGCCTAAGTTATAGATTAAAGGGGTCCACTGAACTAGATCATTTAGCCAATCAGCATATGATAAATAAACAAACAAGTAAAATAATATTTCATTTTTACTTCACTGATATGGAAACCATTGACCCACTACCACTATTCAACCTAAGATGATGTACATAAGTCTACTCCAATGACACTGAAAATTGCCCAGGGATTAATTTTTTTTTACATTTTTTGTGAGGTAGGAGTGGGATAACATCTGAGTCATCAAAATGGAGCTACTGATGTGAGGAACTGACAACATTGGATGATCTGTAGTATGCATAATGGCATGCATGTACAAAATGAAAGACCAGATATATTATTTTGGTTACTGTGTTTGGCTTAGCAAAACTATGCTATCCATTCAAGATGAGCTCTGTGTGTCACCAAAAACTATCTACAACTACACAGATTAGGAGGTCTAAGAGCCCTTAGGCCATGCATATTTTAGACATTTTCCTTCAGCACAAACCACAAACCAGACTATCCAGCAGATCCTATTCCCCTGATCCCTTGCATTAAGCCCTGCTCTTACCTCTATACAAATCTCTTAGCTCCCTGGGTCAAGAGTCCTATTGCCTATTTATTTCCCTGGAATCAGAGTCAAATGAACCAGCAGTAGGAGCCATCATAATAGAGCTATGGTTCAGGGTTTAACTCCCTCCTCAAAGGTACCTAAAAATTCCACAACTGTTGGTAACAGAGGGCAAAGATGTGCTACGTACATCAAATGTCAGTATATGGTAGAGTGTTGAAGCATAGTGCTTCTATGGCCCACGCAGCTGCAGCCATGATCTACCTATACTCCTACAGATGTCAGTCAGCCAAGAAGCAAGACTGCCCTCCTCCCCAGGAAGACAAGCTGGAGTCTGACGCTCATTTCTATTCTCCTCTACTCAGCTTCTCCAGCACCTGCTTTACTAATGGAGCACAGGCTGTTTGACTCATAATCAGTGTTTATCTCTCTATGCCTTCAAGAGCAGATACCTGTAGATTTGGAGACTAGGCAGCAGATATCTGTATCTTCCCTGTAAGGATGAAGTGAGTGATGCACACAGTCCCTAAAACAAGACTCTCTCCAGTATGAGATGATACACCACCACCACCATCACTGCTACAGGACCTGAAATTTGGAGAGGTCTAGGAGAAAGTAACATTTCTGGCTAGGTAGATGAATGATAAACTTCTCCTTCTCCACTGTAGGGTGAACCAGGAAACAAGACAAAATCCTCTCAAACCAAGGGCTGCAAATAGCTAGTTACTAGGAGACCAGCAGCTCTATGCATTAATGGACAGTGCAGCATGCTCAAAAACAGAGAAATTGGATCATAGGTGTACGTCTCCCTCTAGCTGTGAGTGTACATACCTATTTATTAAAAAGGGCTAGGCCCCAGTCATATAACAGTTGCTACCACTATTAAAGGGATACACTTTGGACAGTTTCAAGTTTTTTACTTATCCAGGATAAAACAGCTCAAGACTATAAGCATGTTGTCTTCAAAGCTAATGCAAGCCAGTCACAGATTCATTTTGTGCCTAACTGCTGCATTTTTTCTCTGGTCAAACTAAGATAGCATGTGTAAGTCTTCACAGAATGTGTAACTCTATAGACCTCAAGATGAACTATTAGGAATGCAAAATTCTAACAACTGTAAAGAAATACAGTGACACACATTTCAAAAATACAACTAAGATGTTTAATGGAGTGTGTGTCCAAAATGAAACAGCTAGAATTAAAAAAAAACAAAAGAATAAAAGGTTTAGGTTGTGCTTCTTTGAACCAAGCCAAGAAAAAATACATTAATTTTATGACCCTGTAGATCAGAGTGGGTGAGTGGTTTATTTGTCTTGTCTGAGCCTATTTCTGCTACAAGCCAAGCAATGAACCCAGGCAATTGTTTGTATAAAGGCATAGGACCCAGCAATAAAATCCATTAACATTCTTTCGGAATGAAATTAGGCATCATTAAATTTAGCAGATGTAAGCAGTTCACAGTCTAAGTGGATGTCACAGATTACAGGGCATGGACATAGATAATGCAGTTTTTAAAGCTGCAGAGTAGAAAGCTAAAACGTTTAAAGACATAGAAAATTTGGTTTCTGATTGCAAATGCTGATATGCATACATTTTCTACTGAGTGCTTGGAAAACATTTCTGTAAACAGTTCCACCTGTGGTTTTATGCTCCCAGTTTAATCTGTAACAGTCTCTGTGTTTACAACATAGTTTAGCAGCCATCTTCTATCTCATTCAATGTATCACTTCAGACAGATCTGAAAGGTTAATGGGAACAGTCCTGGGGGAGCAGATGTAGTCAACTATCATCTTCTCCCACTCTATGACCAGTAGTTTCAGACTAGTGTGGGGGTTATGGGGTCAACGGTGATGATTATTTGATGGTACTGTACCTTAGGGACATTACAGAAATACTTATAAAAGAAAAAGATAAAATATCAGATTTAAAAAATCCATCTGTGTATATGGTTACTTTTATGTACATGGTACTACATATGACCCGAGTGTCTACAACAAAGTATGAACAGCATACACCAAGATTCCTGACAACTAAAGTTGACTTTCACACTCAGTTTCATGACTTTTTCCAGTGTCATTACTGTTGTGTAATTCTTTGCAGTGTTTATAGTTTTAGCATTTACATTTACTCAAGAAGAAAAATTTGCTGCGTCAAAAGCAGATTTTCAGCTAAACTTACAATACAAATGGACTCAGAGAATTGAAAGAACTAATATTATCTCTCATTTGTGACTCAAATCCAAGAGCTACAGCATACCACTCTGATGTCACTGTTGTCGGACTAATAGGAGACTTTGGATAGATATGTGTTGTGTTTTCCCTAAAGAGCCTGTTCAGCTAGGAACCTCCCAGCAGGATGATGGATGTCAGTTTGGAAATACACACACACACACACACACACACACACACACACACACACACACACACACACACACACACACACACACACACACACACACACACACACACACACACATATGCAAATACAGACAAAGCCAACCCTCTTTTTAGGCACTGTTAAAATCATTAGCTTTCATTTAGGACTCAAACCCAAGACCTCCAGCATGCTATACTGGTATCACTGCCACACTAGACCAGCAATAGCCTCTGGGTAGAAAAGTGTTGAGTTTTGACTTAACAGCTTTATCCTTTCAGCTAGGAAGCCCCCAACATGGTGATCAAGGTCAAATTACAAATGCATACACACACACACAAATACAGAGAAAGCCGTCTGGTTAGACACTGCTGAAATCACAGAAATGAAAGTATACTGTTAGCTCTCATTTGGGACTCAAACCCAAGACCCTCCAGCATACTGCGCTGGTGTCACTGCCCCTGGACCAACAACACCCTCTGTACAGATATATACTGAGACTTCCCTTAACAACTTTATTCTTTCAGCTAAGTAAACCCTCAGTATGGTGTCCAAGATCAAATTACAAATACACATGCAGACACACAGACACACAAATACAGAGAAAGCCTTCTGCTTAGGTAATGTTAGAACAATAGAAATTCAAGGAAGAAAAAAGGAAGGTCAGTACCATTACTTAGACAAGGAAGACTCTAAAGTTTTATTGAGTGTATAATATACAGTAGTTCTAAATAAAAACATTTGCTTGTAGTTAACATGTTCTAACAGTATGTTTCAATAAATACTCTGCGGTGGTGGTGCTGCGGTAGCATTGTCACCTCACAGTAAGACGTTGTCCTGTTCGATTCTCAGCTGGAGCATTTTCTGTGTGGAGACATGCGTGAATGGGCGTACCTTTGTTGATGGCTGTGAGTCAGGGCCGGCAACTCGGCACGTAAAAATCTTCTGCCAATCATTAGCGGACTGAAGTTCTGCTGTGGCGACCCCTAACCGGGAATAGCCGAAAGTCACAGCAGCAGCTAAATGTAATTTTTGTCTTTTTTAACAGTTAAATATGCCGACAGTATGACGTTTGGGTCAACAGCAGCAATACAGCAACTGTGCTTGACTGAGGCCACCTCCATGGGGGAGAAAGGCAAAACTGTAAGTGCAGACTCCATGCTAAATCCTAAATGGAGACCTGGGATTATCACAGGTCCTTTGGTTTCAAGGCAGTAGGACAAATAAGGGAGTACCTGTCACAGAGGCAAAAAGTCATGTCTCTTGTACACATACTGCACATCAACCTTTGAATGAGGCAGGCATGTGCACTGGGGAGCTGTTAGAGATTGAAGACAAAAAGCATTCTTACTCGCTGAACAGATGGAAGCATCACTCCTGTTTCTGAGGATTTGCCCTTATTGAACCAAATGGACTGTAGGACTCTCACAGGTAAACTGCTGTAAAGGGACATTTTAAGTCAATCCAATTACCTGATGCCAGAATCAAACCTTGTACCTTACATCTATGAGGTGAAGATCTTAACCATTATTCCAAACCTCTCCTCCACATATACACAATGCTACCTGCAACTTCCTTTCGTTGATATACAGCTAACTGAAAAAAAATACTGATGACTGCATTTATCAATAATGCATATTACTGCATCTCAAAAACAATACAAATAAAAGAATGCTGACCACCTGGAGTCAAAAGTGACAGCAATAATTGTATTTATTGGGGGCTTTTCTTGTTCAGAACAAATAAACAATGAAATCATTGTCATTTAAATATTGAAGTCACATTTCAAAAATAGTGACATGACCTACCTTCTACAGCACAAACTTTAAAAACTCTGCCAAATGACAGTTCTTTTTTTCATAATCACATATAAAAGTCCAAATTTCATCTCATTATAATTTGGCTGCCCTTAACTTGAGCATGCTCTGAATACTACTAAATTCTTTAAACTCAGGAGATGGATGTGTCCTGCATTGAGTTTTAACTGCCAGGCTAACTCTTTCTATTTCAATATGGTTTCCCAACACCCTTCTCAGGTGTTCTCTGATATTTTTCCAGCACTATAAAAAAATACTTCTTAAAATTAACACACTACTGAGAATGTTTACTGAGCATACTTTTATTGTTCAACTTATAAATAATATATTTGTTCTCATAAATACTTTCTTTGAGGATTCTCTGTTTTTCCAATATAAAATGCATCATGTGATATACAGATATTAATATATACAAACCCTTAATTTCCACAATTTGCTCTAATGTTTCTTTGTTTGTGTCTGTCGGCTTTTCCCAGTTAGGGGTCGCCACAGCGGAACTCCGGTCCGCTAATGATTGGTAGTGGAATTTTACGCACTGGGTTACCAGCCCTGACGCACAACCTTCAACGAAGGCACACCCCATTCACGTATGCCTCCACACAGAAGACGCTCTAGCTGAGAATCGAACGGGACAACATCTTGCTGTGAGGTGACAACGCTACCGCAGCACGACCACTGCAGTAATGTTTCTTATGTATAGCATAACTTTATAGTCTCCTCATAATAAACACTGATAAAAATTCATTGTCTACACAGCTCACAGTTCTTTGTACCTCCATTCATTATTTATTAGCAGGTAAAATAATTTTTTTCAGATTTAACACCTTTTTATATATAAATCTAGGGGATTCTCTTGAAATGTGCTTTAATGAATCAAAATAAGAAAAACTATCCCATTTTTGTATACAACATATGTCATCAATTTACTGCCATTATTAAATCTTAAAAAGATCACACTATTCAAATTACCATTCCCTATCACTTTGGGTATAAAAAGAAGTTATGTACTCACCATAACATTCCATCTATATTGTCCATTTTCATGTATCCTCGAAGTATGGGTTCGGTTCTGAGCCTCGGAACTGACTCGGCCATTACTACAGGCTCGAGAAAGTTAAAAACTCTCGAGCTTAATCTTTACCCACAATGCTCCTCTCCTAGTTACCTCAGATTGAGTTTGTGAAAGACAGACAGAATAAAAACTCCAAAAACTTTCATAGAGACATATCTGGGACCATATAACGATAACAATAAGTGATATGTGTCCGTTATTCATTCCACCAAAAATGTCAAGGGTGGGGGGAAGTTAGGATGGGAGACAAGGATAAATGAAAATGGACAACACAGATGGAATGTCCCCATCTGCCTTTGACCTTGGGAGGACTCAAGGAAGGGTATTCCTGAGCACCATTGAACCAAATGACGCTCTTCCCCTGGAGACCAGATCCAATTTGTAATGAGTAATAAAGGCATGAGGACTGAGGAGAAGCCCAAGTTGCTGCTGCACATATATCATTTACAGAAGCTCTAGACTGAAAACTGCTGAAGTAGCTACAGTTCTTGTAGAATGTGCCTTTAAAGGCCTAATGAATTTAATTTTCTTTTTCTTATAGATAAAATAAATACATTCTTTGAGACATCTGGCTAGCATCACTTTCTTTACTGGTTGGCAATCTTGTAGATGAAAATGACACAAATTGTTGGTCATATTTTCTTAAATTCTTAGTTCTGTGTAGACAGAAATGTAATTGTTTGTGTACATCTAATAAATGTAAGCAGTATTAACCTTTGTTAGTAAAACTGGGAAAAATACTGGTAAATTAATAGTCTGATTGATATTGGTCTCTGACACCACCTTAAGCAAAAAGGAAGGATTGGGTCTCAGTGAAACTCTATCTTTATGGAAAATCGGGTAAGGAGATCTATGTGATAAGGCTTGTATTTCTGAAATCCTTCTGACAAAAGGTATTGCCACTAAAAATATAGTTTTCCTGGATAAAAATTTCAGATCACATTCAGCCGATGGTTCAAGGGGTTTTAGCAAGAGTATTCATTTTAAGAAGTCCTTGAAAAGTTTATGAGAAGCCAAAGAGGATTCTTTAAAACCATTATGGAAATTAGAAATAGCAGCTAACTGAATTTTATGGTAGACTGGGAAGCATCTGCTTTAAAAAATGAAGCTAAAATTCTAGGACTTTATCTTTTGACACTGAAAAAGGGTCAATATTGTTATCACAAGTCCAAAAGGTAAACCTTCCCCAATTGCTAGCATAGAGTTTACAGGCAGCTGACTTATGAGAGACTAAGAGTATATGACTTACCGGGGAGGAGAGAGAGGGATGCCGGGGAGGAGAAAGAGGGATGCCTGGCTATTATTGGGACTGGAGAAACCAATCTGTCAGCTTGAGGTTTACAATGTTCAGATTTCGTAATCCCTCCGGATGAGATAGAAGGTCTAAAGCTGGGTCCAGAATCCAAGGCTGTTGAATCAGATAAGGCCAAAGAAAGGGGAACCATGTCTGTCAAGGCCAATAAGGTGCAATGAGGATTACTGTGCTCTTCAACCTGATTGCTTTTTGTTGGCATTTTGGGATTAGAGGAATTGGGGGAAAGGCATACAGCAGTCTGGAGGGCCAAATGTAGAAAACATCTCTCTGTGCCTCCCCTGGACGGGGGATCAGGGCAAAGCAGTTGCTGCACTTGTTGTTTAGGGGAGAGGCAAATAGGTCACAGCAAGGTTGGCCCCATTGACAGAAAATCCTTTCCATCACTTTCGGATTGTGACACCACTCATGAGGCAGGAGAATACACCTGCTTAGTTTGTTTGCTATCACACTGGAACTCCCTGGAATGTGCTTTGCTATCAGAAAGCAGTTGGAAGAGATTGCCCACTGCCACTCTCTGAGAGTTTCTCAGCAAAGGGAATAGGATTTGTTTCCTCCCTGTTTGTTGATGTACCAAACCACTGACATGTTGTCCATTTGAATCATAATTGTTCCTGAAGGAAGAGCAGTCTGAAAGGGTTGCAGTGCTAAAGGCACTGCCCTTAGCTTCAGTACATTAATTTGCAAGTTGGCCTATGAGGGGGACGAAGTGCCTCAGACAGTCTTTTAACCAGATAATGCCCCCACCCCATTTGGGAAGCGTCCATGGTCACTATGGCTTGGGGTTGTGATGGGACAGAGGGACAGCCTAGAAGAATGTCTTCGGAAGATATCCGCCAAGCTAAATCTTTTCTGCAAAGATTGGTGATCAAAATAAGGTCCGACATGGATTAGTGTAACATTGACCAATGAGACACTAACAGCCATTGTAGTATCCTCATGTAGTATCTTGCTCAGGGAACTAGAGTTATAGCTGCAGCCATGGAGGCCAATGCTTGAAGGACTAGATGAGCGGTTACTTTTCTTTGCCAATTAGCTTCTGTACCTGAACTCTGATTTTCTGTAATCTCACAGGGGGGAGAGAAGCTACGGAAGTTTGAGTATTTAGAAGGGCTCCTATGAACTCTAAATTCTGAATTGGGGTCAGTTTCAATTTTTTGTAATTTGCAGTTATTCCCAGATAAGAGCAAACATGAAGTACATGGTCTCTTGCTTCTATCAGTTGATGCCTGGTCAGAGTGGTAATAAGCCAATCATCTAGATACAGAAACACTCAGAATCCTTGCAGTGTCAAGTGAGCTGCTACTACTGCCATATACTTGGTGAACACTCTGGGGGCTGTGGTGAGAATAAAGGGCAGAACTCTGAAGTGATTGGTGCCCAGCTGGAAGTGGAGGAATCTTCTGGATCATTTTCCATCTTTATATGGCAACATACATCCTGAAGATCTATTGAGCACATCCAATCATCTTTTTCCAAAAATGGAAGACTGGACTGTACCATGACCATCCAGAATTTGGTTTGACAAACTGATTTGTTCAGTACACTTAGATCCAAAATTGGTCTCCAGTCCCCTGCCTTTTTTGGCACTAAAAAGAATAATGAGTGAACTCCAGACTCTCTCTCGTCCAATGAGACTCATTAGCTGACTCTTTTTTTCTAGCAGTTTTTGGATTTGTAGAACTGCTAGCTCCCTCTGACTGGGTGAAATGTCAGTGATTTTCTTGCATATGAGAAGAGGAAGGGAAAAGGGAATTGTATAACCTTTGGATATAATCCTCTGCACCCAAGCATCCGATGTTATTTGTAGCCAGGCATTTCAGTGCAGGGATAAGCATCCCCCAACTGTCTCCAGAGGAAGACAATCAGGCCTCTTTCTGGAGTGCTGGCAGGATTTACCAGAGAAGGAACAATTGAAACCCTGGTTTTGTGGGCCACATCTGCTGCGTGGGTTTCATCTTCCATTAAAGATCCCCCACTGCCCTGGGGAACTACCTCCATGTGTGTCCTGAAAAGGCCTTGGAACTTTTTGAACCACATTTTTCCACTGCTTCTCTGATTTCTAGAGAATGGTCATTGAGGAGTGGAAAACATATGCCCACAGCAAAAAGGGTCTTTCCATCTTTTTCATGCCTGGATAAAGTTGTGCTAACTTTTGGACCATTCAGGGATGATCCTTCAAATGGTGCATTGACGAATGAAGACTTAAATGACTCTGCAACATCACTTAGGTCCATCCAGGCGTGTCTCATAAAGGCAACACTTGTGCCCACTGCTCTGGTGGTCCCTTTGGCTGCATTAGTGATGAGCCTCATGGACAAATTGGACACAGATTCCAGGGTAGCCAATTGGGAAGCCACCTTTTCTTGTAAGTCCTCAGAAATGGTTCCTGCAAGGGTATCTGATAACTCCTTAACCAGATCCCTCTGAAATCCGGTGAAGTGTGCCAAGAAATTCAAGGACCTTAATGCAAAGGTCGATGATGCAGAGACCTGCTTCCTAAACCTATCCATCACCTGAGACTCTCTGTTGGGTGGAAGGATAGAGGAACCCTCTTTGACCAGTTCCTTCTTTGTGGCTGCTGCCTAGACCATGGCATCAACTATTAACCCTTTGGCCTAGAACTGTTTGTCTTCAGAGGTGGACAGAATTTTGTCAGGTCTTCTGGGAATAGGTTTGATAGTATCAGTGGCCTTCCACACCAGCTAAGAGATCAACTGAATGAGCTCATCAGTGGGAGGAGTCACCCAAGAGGTAGAGGGCCAAGTGCCAAAGGCCTGAATGTACACTGATTCCTTGGAAGAGGTATTTTGGGACTTCCAGTCACTTCTCTGTTTCAAAATTTCCAGGATGTCTCCAAAGGAGACATCATCAGGGGGTGACTTTGGGGATCCCTTCCCTTCATCGAAGTCGGTGTCTTCAATGATCGATTCCTCTGGGGAATCCAAGTGGTTACTCTTGCACTTTTTCTTCTTAGGGATCTCCTCAGTGGGGTGATCTGGGGAGGTGTCAGAAGAGGAGAGAACTGTTATCTGGGACTCCTGCAGTCTTGCCAATTGCTGACCCAGTGGGAGTGCAGGTTGACTATCTGGGCATAAGGAGAAAAGGTACACTGGCTTCACAGTGGATGGGGCTGACTGTCTGACTGTGGCAGTCAAGGCTCTCTCCATGGCCTCCAAAGCTGGACCCCCCAAAGAGGGAAGTAATCCTGGAACTGAGAAAGACTGCCTCAGAACCATGGTCACTAACTGCTCCAAAGAGATAGCTTCCGAGACCAAAGCCAGAGCTGAGCTGATCCATGCTGAAGCCCCAAGGTGCAGAGACAGCTCCAAAAAATAGGTGTGGACTCATGCCCCCTGGAGCTGGCAGGACAGACTTGGCTCCATGAGGCTTCAAAATCTGAAAGGTTCAAAGACCTTTGAGCATGAACTGGTTCCAAAGATAGGGATATCTCCGGAACTGATATAGTTGGTTCAGGGTGGCTCAGTGTCAAGAACTCTAATACTTCAGATGAAGGCTGAGAAAGAAAAAAATAGAAAGGTAAGGGAAGGATCGGCTCCCATCCCCAAGGGGGATGGGACCGAAGAGCTACCTGACAACCCTCCCGCCCAGAGTATCTTATTCACCCGAAAACACTGTAAACTTGTAGTATAAAAGCAAGATGAGGCCGATACAATGCCAATAAGGAGATGAACAGATATCCAAAAAAGAACAAGTCAATTGGTAAATACTGACCAACCCAAAAACGGCTAAACAAAACTCCGGAGCCACCTGTACACGAACACTGCTTTATTGTTGTTGACCTAGGTTTCGTCCATACGAACTTCCTCAGAATACAGTCTTTCATTCTACATCGTTTATTTATACAATACTGATTATTCAATAATCATATTAATTGATGACCTAATTTCCCGCCATACTTGCTTAAAAGGGAAATGGTATTGATACAAAAAATTAAAGTATATAAGTATACACGTTTTCTCTTTCATTTAAAACCAACACATATAAATACATACATATATAATACTCTCATACACTTTATAACTAAACATATATATAGAATCTAATACAAATAAACTTACAAAATGCTATGAAATATTATGTATAGTTAATTATTTAATCAATTTATAATGACTTGTAATAAGTATACTGATTGTATACTATAATTATAAATTAACCCTATGATGTTACAGAGTATATATTATCTATTACTACGAACTAAGTTATTATTCAAATATATATCAAGTTATTTATTGCTAGAATATAATCTCATAAGCAAAAGGCTTAACTGAAATATTATTAATATGATATATACCTATCTGCCTTATACAGTAAATATGATTACATAATATGGGAAATTAATGAAAGAATTATATGAAAAAATATATAAAAAATATAGATTCTGAGGAAGTTCGTATGGACGAAACCTAGGTCAACAACAATAAAGCAGTGTTCGTGTACAGGTGGCTCCGGAGTTTTGTTTAGCCGTTTTTGGGTTGGTCAGTATTTACCAACTGACTTGCTCTTTTTTGGATATCTGTTCATCTCCTTATTGGCATTGTATCGGCCTCATCTTGCTTTTATACTACAAGTTTACAGTGTTTTTGGTTCCTGGTTATGGCGAGCGAGAATGGCTTGATGGATGTCGGGGGTATGTTACAGCAAATTCAAGATACTTTGAAAGAACACTCGGTTCTTATACAACAACTGTTAACAAGAGATAATGTGCATTCTACGCAAACGGGGAACAGTTTGGGGTTCCCGTTAACACAACCAACACCACCAACATTACCGGATACGAACACTCAAGGTAATACAGAATGTAGTGCAAAGGAAATTTTGATACAAGATGTTAATAGCTGGAAAAATCAACAATATTCTTTTTCAGTTGGGTCTACTAAACAACAAACTTTAACGGAAACCACACATAATATTAAATCATTGGAGAGCATGCTTAAGATTTTTGAGAAAAAACTTTTCAAAGTCAAACGGCTTCAATTAGAAAATAGTTATTTACAACGGAATATGGAACTGGGTATCATTCCGAAAGGTTTGCGGCTTTGGAGGTACCCGAATGGTTGCACTGACAATAAACAAATGCTTCAAGATCTACATGCATTTTTTGACAAGTGTGGCATTCAATTGATGGACATTATCGTCAAATACAATGACATTCATATTTCAGAACTTTTTGATCAATTAGAAGCACTCAATAATCAAATTTCTCAAGATCCATCATTCGAGCAAGTTTATGAGCAATACGCATATATTACAACAGATGTCAATAAATGTTGTGATACTATCTTTAAGAAAAAAAGCAACAAAATCCAACGAGACTTACAAACTTATGCTCAACAACAAGCATATCCAAAATCAATGAACTCAAGTAGTAGTAACCATGGTAATGGTGGCACAAGACAACACTCGACTCATCATAATGACGTCAACCCATCGGCAGAAGGAGACGACGAGGATATCCGGATGGAAGGCGAAGCGCAAACGGAAGAGGGCGGAAGATGGGCAGACCGGTTAAGGCAACAAGGTGACACGCAGAACCAGCGGGAATTTCAGAAGACAGGCGCCAGACCAAAACAGACTTTTTTGGGGCTATCTGTGGGCAAAAAGAGGAGGAACTAACATCGGATATTGAGATAATCATGAGAGCACAGTCGGATGTGGATGGACTTGTTACAACAGATGTATCTTCAGTTACGAAGGACTTTATACCATCAACCTCCAGTAAGTCCCGTATTAACTATGAGTATACGACTGGTTGTACAAAGTCAATTAGTAATAAGATTACAGCCATTTCCGATGATAATGTTCATGATAAGCAAACAATGTATGATGGCATAGACATGGCACAACATCATGATAGCAGTTGTTTGGATATGCAATTGGTTCAAATGTGTGATCTTTATGAGCATGAAAAAGCATTACTAGAATTAAGTACGTATCAATATAATGAAGTAACCTCAAGTTATGATGCAAATGACGGAATAGCAATGAATGGAGATAGGCAAAGTGCAAATATGTCAAACCATTCGCACAATTCAGTTAATTTTTGTAATAATGAAAATCTAGATAATTATACAGTACAATATGGGAAATATGAACAACCTTGTGATACAGAAATAATGGTATGTTCAAATATGGATAACTTGATAGAGTATAATGGGCAATTTTTAAGTCATCCCACTATTATAATGAATGAAAAACAAGATTATAAGATATATAACTATTCTTCTAAGGATATCACAATAGCACATGCAAATTTATTTTCGAAAGGATTGAATTTTGTCCCATGTATTAAAGGCAATATTGTACAATCTATAGTAGATTTAAAATTATTTTCTAGAAAACTAAATTTAAAAGTATATTTTGACAACAATAATGAAAATAATATAGGGGTACACAATGTGTTCACGAAACCAAGTCTATTCAACCCACCCATGAATGAGGAAATAACTCAATTTGAAAAGAGAACTGAATATGATATAAGACAATTCTACAAAAAATATAAATACAATAAACATGTTAATATCACAACAAGTGAAAAACAGCTTCTGAAAGAAATTCAAAATGACCCAACATTAAGAGTTATGAGACCTGATAAAGGTAATGGTATAGTCATTTTAGACTATACCGATTACAGCTTATATATGACCAACATGTTAATGAATAAAACATATGTAGAAATTAGTAGAAACCAAGTACATATAGCATATAAAAGAATTGATACAAAATTAGAAGATATGCTATATCAAGGGGGTATCACAGAATTAGAGTATAATTATTTGCGAAATGAATATCCAGTCATCAGTGGTATCTTCGGAATACCAAAAATTCATAAAGGCCTTGATAACTTGGATTTCAGACCAATAGTAGATGGAAGTAGAAGTGTTACATGTAACATAAGCAAATATTTGGATCATTTTTTTAAGGAAAGTATGAAATATTTCAGTTATATCACAAAAGATTCATGGGACTTTTTGAGTAGACTAAATAAAGTAAATATGAAACAAGAATATGTGTTTATTACAATAGATGTAGTAAGCTTATTTACTACAATACCTCATGATGTAGGCCTTATATGGCTAGAAGAACAACTTTATTCAACAAAGCTATATGAACAAGATCAAATTAACATATTTATAAATTTAATGGAAATTGTATTAAATAACAATTATATATTCTTTGAAGGTAGCTATTTCCAGCAAATTAGTGGAGTAGCAATGGGGGCACCTTGTGCCCCCATGTATGCGAATCTCATTATGAGCTACTGGGAACAGAACTATCTATTCACTACAGAGTTTCGTGAACACATTATTATGTATACCAGATATCTAGACGATATTTTCATTATATGGAATAAAAATAATGATACTACTATGTTGGACACATTTTTACAATACATTAACAACACAGTTAAATTTCTGCAGTTTACTTATAATGTCCAAGAATATAACATTAATTACTTGGATGTAGATATAACATATGATAAACAAACAAATAAGTTGAATACAAAAATATATAGAAAACCCACATTTTCAAATGCTTACTTGCACTTTGATAGTTGGCACCCTGACCATCAGAAAAAAGCCATTGTGAAAGGGCAGATGGTCAGGGCGGCCAGAATGGTCAGTGAAGAACTTGACTTTATAACAGAAATGAAATACATCATGCAACTGTTTATTAATAGGGGGTACCCAGAACAATTTTGTGTCCGGATATATGATGAAATAATCAATAAAAGAAGGCGTGGTTTTTACACAGCAATTCTAAATACTGGTACAATATTGAAACAACAGTTAGATAATATGGATGAAAAATTTAATAACAATATCCCATTATATATCATTAAATTTGATGATTGTACCAAAAGTATAGAAGGTATAATTAAGAAAAATTGGGATTTTTTCATTAATGATAAAATTGGGAGACAGGTTTTTTCTGGAATAATAAAATTTGTATATAAGAAAAGTCCTTCCTTTAAAAACATATTGGAACACAAAAGTATAACTGGGCAAAGTATGAGTGCAAGAAAAGGGAATTTCAAATGTGGAACATGTAAGACATGCAAGTTTATTTATGTAACAGATTTTAATGTTACAGTTAATGGATGTAATATATTTATACATGGACATTATAATTGTCAAACTACTAACATAGTATATATAGCTTTGTGTCAGCAATGTAATGTATTTTACGTGGGAAAAACGAAAAGAAAATTCAGACAAAGAATTAAAGAACATCTATTGGATATAAAACATCAGAAGAATAGCAATGCTCTAGCAAGACACATTATGGAATATAAAGATCATACCTTTAAGTTTATGGTAGCAACTCAAATTGTGCAAGATCTACAGGGAAGGACAACTATATATCACTTAGATATGGAAGAATTAAAATGGCAAATACTTCTTAATGCATGTATACCTCCGGGTATAAATGAATATATGAGTATTATGCCAGTATTGAAATTAAATAGAATTTATAATGCATGATATAGTATGACATTCATCAATCAAGTATTATATCCATTTACCTAATATTTATTTATATTTATTTAATATATTTGATAACATTAAATATCATAACAACATTGGATCAAATATTGATATATATTATGGACATATATATTTAGAATGGAATTAATACAATGGATTTTTACATATATTTGTTTACATATATATTTTTCATTTTTTTACATATATTTTTTCATATATATTTTTTTTTCATAATATATTTTTTATATATTTTTTCATATAATTCTTTCATTAATTTCCCATATTATGTAATCATATTTACTGTATAAGGCAGATAGGTATATATCATATTAATAATATTTCAGTTAAGCCTTTTGCTTATGAGATTATATTCTAGCAATAAATAACTTGATATATATTTGAATAATAACTTAGTTCGTAGTAATAGATAATATATACTCTGTAACATCATAGGGTTAATTTATAATTATAGTATACAATCAGTATACTTATTACAAGTCATTATAAATTGATTAAATAATTAACTATACATAATATTTCATAGCATTTTGTAAGTTTATTTGTATTAGATTCTATATATATGTTTAGTTATAAAGTGTATGAGAGTATTATATATGTATGTATTTATATGTGTTGGTTTTAAATGAAAGAGAAAACGTGTATACTTATATACTTTAATTTTTTGTATCAATACCATTTCCCTTTTAAGCAAGTATGGCGGGAAATTAGGTCATCAATTAATATGATTATTGAATAATCAGTATTGTATAAATAAACGATGTAGAATGAAAGACTGTATTCTGAGGAAGTTCGTATGGACGAAACCTAGGTCAACAACAATAAAGCAGTGTTCGTGTACAGGTGGCTCCGGAGTTTTGTTTAGCCGTTTTTGGGTTGGTCAGTATTTACCAATTGACTTGTTCTTTTTTGGATATCTGTTCATCTCCTTATTGGCATTGTATCGGCCTCATCTTGCTTTTATACTATATATCTTATTCACCCGCCTCTCCACATCATCTTCAGTTAAGCTGTTGGTGGAATGGATAAAAGGATGGAGGGCAATTTTGGCCTTTCTA